>NW_027168064.1:1182500-1375000 GCF_040954835.1 Lepisosteus oculatus
TGAAACAGCTCGGATGAAACACTTGATTGCTTCCATGTGCATCTGGAGCCCATTTCTTATTTTCACTTCACGCCGCCCAAAGCATTTCTAAAACATGAGATTCGCGTTTGGGAATGCGCCCTGCCCTACGAATAAAACAGGTCTACGGGTCTGAAACCTCCTCCACGGAAAACAGTTCTGTTGCGCTTTTGATTAAAGGGAGATTCGCTGTTCTTACTTTTTGATGACATAACACCCAAAGGGGCTTCTTTGGAGCTGGATTCCAACCAGCATCCTAAAGTTTCTTGGCGGTATCCTTTACAGTCCTCTGTTCGGTCGACAAGGGACAGAAGGGGGCAGCTTTCCTAACACACACAGTGCAATGTACTGTAGTGTTCCCGTTCATTGAATTCGCAGTTCTGCATCAGACCTCTAACTCGTTTCCTTAGCTTGGATTTAAGCCATGAAGCAGGCTTCTAGTGTATAAACGTCTAGAGGAATCACAAACTAATTGAGAGGCCATCATCCCAGGGGGAACTGACAAAGTCTATCCCTAAACACCTAGCGCAGTCTCTCGAGAGACTGTCAAAAATCGCTTTCTCCGTTTGCGTTGCAAGTAAGTGAGAACACAGTCTCAAACCAGAGCCACTTGGGAGCAGCGGCACGTAAATACTGTTACTGTCACTGCTCGATACTGACATTAGCCTACTATACCATGTTCAGCCACCGCTAGGAAATGTACGGCTCTAGTACCGGAGCAAACAACAGGAGGGCCAAAGGCGCACAGGCACACGTGTCAGACATGGAGAGCGACAAGGATGGGATTCAACCCCATGTGTGTGGAGCACAACGGATTAGCAGTCCATCGCCTTAACCACTCGGCCAACTCGTCAACGAAACTGGGCTGTCCTGACATGGGTTGGCGCACTCCAGTTGATCTTTTTCTTTTTTTTCCCTCATACTCGAGGGTCATTTTCCTGTTCCACATGCGATTTCAACATTTTCCTTGGGAGATGTCAAGCCAGCAAGCCACTGCTGTGGTTCAGTGGCCAGTGTGGAGTTCAGTGGCCCTGTTGTACACAGAAAGCACATTGAGCTCCTTGGACATGAAAAGTTCCAGATAAAAGCCATTTGTCATCCTTTCTCTTGGTGTCGATGTTGCTATTGTATGTAAAGGTGGCAACTTGCTCAGCGAGCAGGCGGAGCACACACCGAATGCAGATGTGTCTGAGTGGTGTGTCCAAGTGGCTGCAAAAGGACAGCACTCCTGGGGTGCCGTGGCTTAGTTGGTTAAAGCGCCTGTCTAGTAAACAGAAAATCCTGGGTCCGAATCCCAGCGGTGCCTTTTTTTGTTCTGTGTTCTCGAACAGAACTGGTCAGTATGGACAACCGCATACGTCTAGACTTAATTAAATGCAAGTATTCATTTCCTGTCTTGAACGACTTGTTTTTCTTAAAATGGATGCAACTTGCAAAACATGAAATACAAACCTCGCTAATCAGCGCTCACGGCTGGCAAAAAAAAAAGAAGTCAGCAATGTTTTTTTCTTTAACCTTAAGCCTGCTAATGGAGAAGAAACTAGTCGCCACATCACATACATCCGTTTTAACGATAAGAAGGTAACAACTATCCTCACTCCAGAGTAAATCTCACGTTGAGGGCATATTTTTTTCCACTTTACCATGAGTCGGGCTCAGCTGCAGAGAGGCGAGAGCAGAGCAATGAGGTCAGGGGGACAGGGGAGTCACACGCTGGCGGTTTGAACACGCGGAAGATCACTGAGGGATCCACAGTATGTGGACCCTCCATGCGCCATCATTCCACACTCCAGACTCTGAATCCTGCCATCCGAGTTAAGATCTCGGCGGAACCGGAGGCGCAGTTCTTTCTTAAAACGTAATCTGGTGAGCATTTCTAGAATCGTACTTGTATAGATGCAGCCTTTAATGTGTTGCTAGGTTAAAATTTATGACTTCTTGAACTTCAGTAGGCAACTGCCCTCTTGATTTCGGATTTAATTTCTTTATTACAGGGGCGCTTTTATGATGACAGAGTCATGTTCAGGTACTTTGCTTGATGGAGGAAGCTCATTTCGGACTCTGTGATCTGCTCACCTGGAAAGGTCTGCTGTACTACTACAAGAGAGAAGTAGAGTCTGGAGGAAGGGACAATTTTATGATGCTTTGGAAGGTAATGTTTTTTTTTTCTTTGAAATCGAAATGAATCAGAATATCAGTGCAAAAGACAAACTCTTGGTTTGGTTTAAAGAGATATGGTTTTAAAACAGACAAAATGTAGAAAACAGGTGTTTCTCACTTTTGGAAAAGAATGGACCGGGGGTAATATTTTACTAGTTGCAGTGCTAAGCTCACTGGGTTACAGTCCTGCAGTGTCACACCAGGGCCAGTGGTGCAATGGATAATGTGTCTGACTATGGATTAGGAGTTTGGAGGTTTGACTCCTGCCTGGCGCTGGTTGTTTTTAAACACATCAGCCTACTCCCTAAGTAGCCTGTGCTACTTACTGCATTGTAATCGTACCCAGTAAGAGATTTCCTTCATGTAAATGAACTGCACCTGACAGCTTTAGAAAAACACCTGGGCTCAGTACGGTGCTGAGAGCTCAAGTTGTGTATAATGTAATAATTTAGGTAGAATAGATTCTAATAATATAATGATCCAGTGTGCTGCACTACTTCACTGTTTCACTGCTCTATGCCGTCTGGAAATAAATCCTCAGACTACTTACTGCCCTGGGCATGTACCAATAAATTACAGGAGCACATCTATATATCACTGCGTTGAAGCAGGAGACACAATCACTGCAAACACATCCTAAATACAGTGTTCCAGCACCTTTGACCTCATCCAGAACGTATCATTTCTTGAAAGGAATTGCTGTCCGAATGCACATCTGAATCCCAAACAGAATCTCTAGTAAAATCCGATCATTTGTGAAACAGGTAAATGTCTTAGGGGCCCATTCCTCATTCTCAAGACACATGTATGCAGTACGTACATCATGCATTGAGCAATAGGGATTAAAGACACCACAGGTAAGGTTAGAAGACATTCTGACTATATTCTAAAATATTGGACTCATATTCTTATGATGGCAGACATGATGCTGTGTTTAAAACCGGGGTTAATGGACATTATATGACTGTCAATTCTGTTTTGTTTTGGAGACTCTTGGCTGCCTATGTGGTACAGTGCAGCGTGAAGAAAACATTTTCCAAAACTGTGTCAGCTCAAAAGTTGTAAGAAAACCTTTCCAGCTGCTTTAACTCTCTTCATTTTTGTCATTTAATTGTCTGTCGGCACTATGTAGCAGCATTGCATGTCAACCCATCTCACCACGGAAAGGAACCTAACAGCTTTTGTAAGAGAGGAGAAAAGGACCTGGCCCGTACAGGACTCGAACCCACAACCTTGGTGTTATTAGCTCTAACCAACTGAGCTAACCAGCCTCACGACAGCAATCCTCTCTGTGCTGCAAAAAATCGAACTCAGGGAATTTCTTTTGCCCTCCTTTGAATTGAAAGCCGTGTAATTCAGTGTACGGGCTTTCTCGTGCAGTTTTATAGTTCTTGTAACCCAAATCCTACACTGGCGTGAAGTGACCCCCTATTTCACAGCATTTTTCAGCTGATTTAAAATGTACCTAAAGGAGAAGCATTATTGAAGACCATCAATTACCAAGAGCTTTTGTCAAAGGTTTTGGTGGTCATTTTTAATGACCACAGAGCGCTGTGACCTCGGTTTTACATCTCATCCAAGAGACAGCGCCCTTTTACAACACAGCGTCTCCGTCACTATGCTGGGGGATTGGGACCCGCACAGACCTCAGGGTGAGCGCCCCCCCACCGGCACCATTAACACCGCTTCCAGCTGGAAACTTTGTTTTTCCCTGTAGCTCACCCTCATCCGGGTACTGACCTGGCTAACACCTGTTTTGCTTCAGTGGGTTTTCAGTTGCGAGTTGCAAGGGGATGCAAGTGATGGAGCCACTCGCTGCAAAAGCCACTGCTTTGGCTGGGAATCGAACCAGAGCTTCCCGCATGGGAAGCGAGAATTCTACCACTGAACCAACAATGCTCACTGCCCAGTCCTTCAAAAAAGACGTTTTTTTGGTGCTCTGTTAAAAAAGCGTCGACATTACCTCTTTCAAAAGGCTTCACTTTCCTAGTCACATTCCAAGGCTCATTGAACCCGGGCTGTTTCCTCCAGCGGTATAGTATTGCAGTTAGACAGCACGATGCCTGCAAGACTATGTCACGCTCTGACGAGAAAAGTTTTCAACTAGCAATAATCGTGCCTCGGCTAAACCTCACAGGCTACGATACTGCCACTGCACAAAGCTGACGGTTGCCAGGCAACCGCGGGGATCCTATGGAAATCGTTATCAATCGTCTCATGGCATGTCGTTGCTGTAACGCTTCATATTTGCGGCCGGACACTTCCCGCCTCCCAGAGGAAAGAGCGCCAATCAGACAGGCGGAGACCGAGGACTCGCAGAGCAGACGGCCACAGTCGCCGTAATAAGAGCGATTGTGAGCGGTTTTGTTTTCTCTCTTTGACCAGCCCAGCTGCGCCCCACCCGAAGGCAGGGAAGCACAAAAATTGTATGGAACTCATTCATGCTCCTTTACTTGGAAATCTTTAGTAAAAGGCAAAAGATTTGTACGAGATGAAGAGAAACCAGAGTGCGTGGCTGGACAGCTGCAGGAGCCCAGGCCGCCTTCAAGGCCTCTGCCCTGCCGGTCGTGGTTGGCAATGCACCTGGCCTTACAAACGAGCCAGTGGGGCCCGTTCAGCTCCGGGCTCATCGCCTGCGGCTCTCGGCTTACCTGGCAGGGGAGATACCTTGATCAGCCTGTAGTTGGAGTAGTTGGATTGTTTTCTTGTTTTGTTTTGCGCGCTTACGAACGCCATGGAAAACGAAACAAAACTAAAGCCCTCGGCTCCTCCACTTGATTATAATCCCGTTACGTGTCGAAGCAGGAATTTACGTCATCCTACCACTGTAACACGGGGAATAGAGGGAAATGAGCACAAGCTACGAATTGTCTCAATCACTCCCTACAGTAGTAAGACGCCTGGAAGCGTGCACCCCCATCATTAATCTTTGCGCATCTGTGCAAGGTAAACTCTGGAGCAGTCTCTGAAACGGCTCAAAGGAAACACGTGATTGATTCCATGTGCATCTGGGGTTCATTTCTTATTTACATTTAATTCAAGGGAAAGGCTTGGGTCAGTTTCAGACGGCCTCCAACAGCGAGATTCAAGCGCCCCACCTTCAGCCCAATCTGCGCCGCCAGAACGCCAACGGCTCCTCTGGTCTCCGGGGTGCGGTTGTGACCCCGTAACCTAAAGTGTTGGTGGCAGACAAATGGAGACTAACAGGTGATGTCCTAGGACATGACTACATTGTGACACTCGGTGGGGATGGTGACCATTGCTTGGAAAAGAGTGCGAGGCCCCTTTAGAAAAACATTTTGTTAACAGGCATTCTGCCTCAGCCTAAACACCTATAGCTTGCAAAGCGCATGCTATTAGACAGGCACCTCTGCAAGACCTTAAGAGTCTCTTAAACTAGTGATAGTAAGGTGTTCCCAATGGGCGATGTTTGGCTTTCAAATCATCTCTCTGTGGAAGCGCCAAGATGCAGCTGTTTAAGGCTTAGAAGCAGCTGACTGTTTCACTACCTAGCTGATTACTGTCAGTCAGGGAGCTCAGAGGTGAAAAGCCTGTCTGAGAGACAATTCGCCGTCAATCAGTTCAATATGTTCCGTACCAGCTCGGCGCACCTGAGATCATCTTGGTAGCCGTGTAGCTCAGATGAGTGAGAGCGTGTGTGTGTGTACCACCGTGATTGGATGCCGGTCCTTCTCAGGTCACAGTAAACCTTCTGCTGCCTAACTTTCCTAATTTTGGGGATCCCTTTGAAAAAGCAAAGGAAAAAAAAAACTGGCTCTTCATCAGCGTGATCGACCCAACCCAGTGTGCCCCAGTGGCCTAATGGATAAGGCACTGGCCTCCTAAGCCAGGGATTGTGGGTTCGAGTCCCATCTGGGGTGCTCCTGTCCCTTTTTGAGTGTACAAATGTCCTTGTGATTTGTGAAGCTGCAACCCCACCTTACTCAGTGAGCGTCTCTGCTTTTCTCTCACATACAGTTGGGAGAAAAACTTTTGTAAACAGCCCTTTGGAATGATGTGGATTTCTGCATGAATGGCTCCTAACATGTGATCTTATCTTTATCTAAGTCATAATAATTAATAAAGAGAGTCTGATTTAACAAACAACACACGCCCAACATTTGACATTGCTGTTTCTTTATTGACCAAATGGTTTAAACAATCAAGGTCATTGATGGAAAAAGTACATGAACCCTTATATTAAGGAGCTAGTGGAACCTCCTTTATGACAAAAACCTCAACCCCCACTTTCTGTAGCGGCTGGTCAGACCTGAGCAGCGGTTAGGAGGTATTTTGGCCTATTCCTCTATGAAAAACTGTTTCAGTTCATGTATATTTTTGGGATGTCTTGCACTGAACGGCCTGCTTCAGATCACGCCACAGCACTTCAATGGGATTGGGGTCAGGACTCTTACTTGGCCATCCCAAAATACGGAATTTCTTCTGTTTCAGCCACTCTGTTGTTGATGTACTCCTTTGTTTTTGTCATGCTGCATGACCCAGCGTCTTTAGAGTTTTAGATCACAGGCAGACACCCTGACATTCTGCTGTAGAATTTCCTGATACATCTTGGAATTCATCGGTCCCTCGATGATTGCAAGCCGTACAGCCTCCGCTATGCTTCCCAGGTGGGATGAGGTTTTGGAGTTGGTATGCAGTGTTTTGTTATCTCCAAACATAACGCTGTGCACATTTACCAACAAGTTCAACTTTTGTCACATCTGTCCACAGAACATTGTTCCAGGAGTTGCTGTGGAACATCCATGTGGTCTTTAACAAACTTGAGAGGGGCAGTGGTGGTTTTTTTGGGGGGGAGAGCAGTGGTTTCCTCCATGGTGACCTCGCATGATCACCACTCCTGTTCAGATTTCTTCTTATGGTGGACTCATGAACACAGACGTAAGACAAAGTCAACCACCTGTTCGCTAGATCCCATCCCCACTCAGCTAGTCAAAGATTCCCTCGAAGGACTGGCAGGACCTATAATTAGTATGATGAATGCATCGCTTGCGTCAGGCGTTGTACCTGATCAATTTAAGGTAGCGGTTGTTAGACCGCTCCTTAAGAAGTCAAATTTGGATCCACAAGTTCTTAACAACTACAGGCCTGTCTCAAAGGTCCCATTTCAATCTAAAAGTCTTGGGAGAATAGTTGTTGCCCAACGTCAATCGTATCTGGATTCAAATAATATGCTTGAGAAATTTCATTCTGGTTTCTGAAACTGCATTAACAAGAGTCGTAAATGATATTCTCTTAGCTACTGATGCGGGGAATGCAACAGTGCTTGTGCTTCTAGATCTTAGAGCTGCCTTTGACACGGTTGACCTCTCTGTTTTGTTACACAGGCTTGAGTTTGAGGTTGGCTTATCTGGAACCGTCCTTCAGTGGTTTACTTCACATTTTACTCATCGTTTTCATTATGTTCAAATATCTAATAATTGTACTGCTTCATCAATGTCACCAGTTCAATTTGGGGTACCAGAAGATCAGTGCTGGGACCAATATTGCTCTCTCTCTCTACATGCTGCTGCTAGGTAGGATAATATGAAAAAATAATATGAACTTTCATTCATATGCTGATGACACTCAAATAAACATTTTGTTTACACCAAACAACAACTCTTCTATTATCAGTTTAGTTAAATGCATTAAGGAAGGAAATACTTGGATGTGTGAAAACTTTTTGTTACTCAACTCTGAGAAAAATGAGGATCTGTTGATCGGAGGCAACAATACTGATAAGACTACTATAACTTCAGCACTTAACTCAGAGGATTTAAACATTTGCCTCAAAGAGACAGCACGTAACCTAGGCGGCATATTAGACACAAAGCTCTTAACAACTTGCATTGTTAAGTGCCTTGGGACAACCTTGTTGTGAAAGGCGCTATATAGAAATACATTGATTTGAATTGAATTGACAATGTAAAATGTTGTGTGTGTTGTTTGTTAAACAAGACTGTCTTTATTTATCAAAAAATAAAAGGAATTTGCTAGGAATGCAAACGTTAGGTTGCGCTTCTTCATGCTGCATCGTCGGCATGAGTGGAGCTTTTTAAACATCTGTACTTACTGTGCCCCATAAGAAATCGTTTGTCCCCGTTCAAAAGAGATTGTGCGATGTCCTGCAGTGTTCGCAAAGCAAACCTTTGACAGTTTGAAAAGAGGAATTTATTCTGCTTCCTGTGTGTGCAGTAGTTACAAAGTTGAACGTCTTTACACGATTTGCTGCAGTTTTCAGTGGGCGGGCTTTGTCAGATGGCTTGGAAAAACGCACTGTGTTTCGGCTTGGGAAACATCATGAGAAGTGTCCTGCATGTTTTCTGTGTATAGCTGTCTTTTAACGCATACAGAATTCATTCGAAATCATTGATTTCTCCAATTAACAAGGGTCCCTTAAAGGATGAGTCAAAGTAACGTCTAATCGGATTAGTTTCCTTAGAGCTGGTTCAGAGTTTCCTCAAGAGTTTACCTTACACAGATGCGCAAAGAAGAATGTTGGGGGTGCACGCTTCAAGGTGCCTTACAGCTGTAGGGAGTGATTCGAGATGATTCGTGGCGTGTGCTCGTTCCCATATACCGTACGCCCCGGGGTGCAGTGCTAGGATGACGTACAATACCGCTTGGGCACATAACGGCGTTATATGCAAGTGCGGGACGTGAGGGTTTTCGTTTGTTCATTTTGTTTTGCTCTGCTTTGCTTTGTTTCATGGTCAAGAGGCGTAAGGTAAGTCGTAATCCAGGGAGAACACTGGTGGCAAACAGTCCAAGGTGAGAGGCGAGGTCCAAAGTCAAAAAGGCAGAAGGGGAGTCCAATATCCAGAATAAACGAGGTAATGGAAAAAACGCCAGGTAGAGCTCTCAAGGAGTAGACTCAATACCAGCGGGAAGCAGGTAAAGATGGTAAAAATAGCACTGCGTACCGCACGGTGGAGTGTGTGCAGGTGGGTTAACTCGTGCGGCGGCGTTTGTTAATAATCATCCGCTGCTGGTGCTGTTTAGATTGCTTAAGAGTTGGTCTTAACTGCCTGGCAGTCATGACAAGCTCCTCTTTAAGCTGTGGTTTAGTTTTGCATTCATGTGTTTCTAGAGCAGTTATTTATGGGGGTGGGTGGGTCTTTCACAGAGGCTCAGGACAAATCCCCTGCATGAAAGTCTACTGTGTGCGTTCAAACAGTCACAGGTCAAGAGCCAGGCAGGAGGACAATGGACAGAAGAAGCAACGAACTAAAAATAAAAGAACGAATATGAAAAAGCCACCATCTTGTTCTTTTTGACATTTTCCGACTTTCATGCAAGCCAGGACAAAGTTGCTCGTAGCTACTTGTGGATTCAAATACTCTATCGAGTGCTTTGATGAGTTTTTGCAATTTGATTGTCTTCCTGTCAGCCTGTTTCTGTTTTTCTTTTCAATCTAGTGATGGAAAGTAAGAGGGAAATGATGGAGCAATCAATAACTGCTCCGGAAAAATGGCAGAAAGAAATGGCCCGTCACTAAGGACATTTGTGAAGCAGAGGAGTGACATCACCACAAAGGCGACACATTCTGCTGATGGTTTTGGTGAATAATGATTGAGGCGCGTTAAGAGAAAGGTAGCTGTGTCAGCATGCGTAGGCTGCAAAAGATAAAGCAAAGGTTTACTCCATGCTGAAAAGAGAAGAAAAGAAGCACAACGTTTCGGCTGTGGAGTCTTCTGTGCCATCTTCTTTAGCGATGGTGATGATGTTTACATTGGAAAAACTGAGACACGCATACTGGAGGGGCTTGAACCACCAACTTTTCAGCACCACAGAGTCTGACAGTCTTTTGTGCGCCCTACATTTGCAGGTTTATGGTCAAAGAAAACAATCACTTGCGCTTCTTGCAGCCGGCAATCTTTTTCCACTGACAACCAAGAAATGGATTTCATCTTTCACAAGCTGTATGGATTTCTTCAAAAACAAGTTATTCCAGAAAGGAAATGAATTCTTGCATTAAACTGAACCAAGCTGTACATGTTTGTCTGAAATGAGACATTCGGCACAACAAGACACGGAGAGAGGCACCGCTGGTATTCAGACCCAGGATCGCCTGCTTACTAGGCAGGCACTTTAAGCCACTAGGGAACAGCGCCAGCGGAGCCCGGCGCTTTTACAGACACTTGGATTTGGGTTTTTTTCATTTATGTTTGTGGACCTTCACCATTTGAGGAAGTGAGTTAGATAAGAAAGTTACAGGTATGGTGAGCAATGAATAACAAAGGCACGTACTGCGTATTCCTTACAGAAGAGTAAGCAATTTGTTCTAAAAAACACCGGCTAAAGTCCAACATCGTTAGCAATCTTATTACTTAAATAGAATAAACATCAATAAACTGTAAGGTGCTGGTACATGCGAGTAGATTTGATCTTCTATTAAACAAAAATGCAATTACAGCTCTAAAAAGGTCAACCTAGACTTCTGTAACAGATCTGTTCAGGTCATCGCTGTTCCTCTGACCTTGTGAGTCTTTGGAATTTTAAAAGTGTATTTTGCTTGCCTTTCATGTGGTCTGTGTACAAGTCACTGTGGCGTATGCGGTCCTACACAGCCTTGCTATAGACGTGACGAGCCTCCGCTATGTTGCAATGGAGAACAGGTTCAGTACGGAGCTGCCGAGAAAATTCAGCTGGAAAGCTTGTTGCAGAAAAGCATCGTTATCTGCGTCCAGCTGCAAAGCGTCACTCGTGGGTGCTGAAGAATCGATTTCACAGGCTGCGGGTATAGGCGATTTAGAGTGTTAAAGGTCCCAGCGAAAACAAAACAGCGCTGGTCCTTTTTCATGCACGCACGAGAGCAAATGCAAAGGATTTGAACCTGCGCAGGGAGACCCAAACAGATTTCAAGTGTGTTGCCTTAACCACTCGGCCACGATTACAGTAAGTACGCCAGCTGTTGGCTTCTTGCTACAATCGAACAAGGAGTGCAAGGCGGCGGCGGCAACTTTTTTCAAGTTCGCTCTCCGTTTAAGAAACCTTTTACGCCATACGTGTAAGCAGACACACACCTCAGAGTACTTAAGGGTGGCTTCAAGTTGGAATGATAAAGTCTCCCCGTTCGGACATGAAAATAGAACTTTCTTAGACAGAAAGAAATCAACAACGGAGACATGTGGATGACGATTTCAGTCACTGCACTTTGAATAGCATTTTTACTCGAGTTACAGGAGATGCACGAATGGCCCTTGACCTACGCTCTTACGAATGACTTGGAACATTCAAAGAGAACAGCCCTCAAGTCCTGCGGTTTATTATAATGCTGTTGCGTGTCGAGGCAGTATTTGACTCCGTCCTACCGTTGAGACAGGGGGCGTACTGTAAATGAACTGCACCTGACAGCTTTAGAAAAACACCTGGGCTCAGTACGGTGCTGAGAGCTCAGCGTTGCTGTTGTTCTTATTAGCACGCACTGCATCGGCTATGACCCGAACTTTTCAATTATTCCGATCAGTAAGTCAACACGTAGTCCACATGAAAGGTAGAAATATTCTCTTGTCTGTCTCATGTTTTTATAGAACTGAATGTCCCTGACAATGTACTGTTAGTTTTAATTGAAGAACGGCATCTGTGTTCAAATATACCAGAAAAGTTTACGTAACTGCTCATGCAACACTCAGTTGTAATTAATCAAGAAATAAAGTCGAACAACAGCTGCGAGATTGATTCTGAACGTATGAGATTGCAGCGCCTTTTACTTCCATTGACAAATGATAGATATTCGAAGAGAGATCCTTCAGACCAGCAAGCAAACCCACGGCTATTTCGGTTTTCTATCTAGGCAACGTTGGTGTCTGCAATAGCATACATGAAAGCGTGATGCAATTTCTGTGGCTACATTAGTTGCACGTCATGCACAGTAAGAGTGTTTCTAACACCAAATACAAAGTCAACAATTAGCGATCACGCCTTCTCCTCAGTTAACCCACTGAAACCCTTGCTGTTAACAGTTACTGCGTGCTTTACGAGCACCTACATATTGTGTCGGTTCTTTCAGCTTTATTCATTACGTTTTCAAAGGCATAAGTAGAGCACCAGAGGTGCGAACACAAAGTGTGTGGTTACTTGAAGAATTGATTTCCATGGCAGCGGGGACAATTGATTTAGCGTTTTTATAGCACGAGGAAAGGAGAAGCAGCACTACGCCTTTTCCGCGCAGGCACAAAGCGACGTGCGGCAGACGCCGTAGTCTGCAGGATTCGAATCTGTACGGGGAGTCCCCAATGCATTTCGAGTCCATCACCTTAACCACTCGGCTACGACTACAGCGAGCTCGCCGCTGCCGCATTCCTCCTATAATCTAACACGGAGTGCGAGGTGGCTGCGGAAACCTTTTTAAAGTCGCTCTCCGTTAAAAAAAAATACCTTTCACAAGATTCGTGCCGGCAGACAGACACGCCTCAGAGGGTTTAAGGCTGGCTTCACGTTCAAATGATAAAGTCTCCCCGTCCGGATGTCAAAATGCAACTTTGGCAGACAGAAAAAACATCAACAAACCACAAATGTGGACAAGGATTTTACAAGCTGCACCACACTGCACTTTCAAAAGCATTTACATTCGTGTTAGCCGCAGGAATTGCCTTTGATTTGCGCGCTTACGAACGCCATGGAAAACGAAACAAAACTAAAGCCCTCAGCTCTTGCACTTGATTATAATGCTGTTACGTGTCGAAGCAGTAATTTACGTCATCCTACCACTGCAACACGAGGAATAGAGGGAAATGAGCACACGCTACGAATCGTCTCAATCACTCCCTAGAGTTGTAAGGCGCATTGAAGGGTGCACCCCCATCATTAATCGTTGCGCCTCTGTGAAAGGAAAGCTCTTGAACAGTCTTTGAAACAGCTCGGATGAAACACTTGATTGCTTCCATGTGCATCTGGAGCCCATTTCTTATTTTCACTTCACGCCGCCCAAAGCATTTCTAAAACAGGAGATTCGCGTTTGGGAATGCTCCCTGCCCTACAAATAAAACAGGTCTACGGGCTGAAACCTGCTCCACGGAAAACAGTTCTGTTGCGCTTTTGATCACATAACACCCAAAGGGGCTTCTTTGGAGCTGGATTCCAACCAGCATCCTAAAGTTTCTTGGCGGTACCATTTACAGTCCTCTATTCGGTCGACAAGGGACAGAAGGGGGCAGCTTTCCTCACACATAGAGTGCAATGTACTGTAGTGTTCCCGTTCATTGAATTTCTCAGTTCTGCATCAGACCTCTAACTCGTTTCCTTAGCTTGGATTTAAGCCACGAAGCAGGCTTCTAGTGTATAAACGTCTAGAGGAATCACAAACTATTTGAGAGGCCATCATCCCAGGGGGAACTGACAAAGTCTATCCCTAAACACCTAGCGCAGTCTCTCGAGAGACTGTCAAAAATCGCTTTCTCCGTTTCTCCGTGCAAGTAAGTGAAAACGCGGTCTCAACCCAGAGCCACTTGGCAGCAGCGGCACGTAAATACTGGTACTGCCACTGCTCGATACCGACGTTAGCCTACTATACCTTCTTCAGCCACCGCTAGAAAATGTATGGCTCTAGTACCAGAGCAAACAACAGGAGGGCCAACGTCGAACAGGCACACATATCAGACATGGAAAGCGACAAGAACGGGATTTGAACCCATGCGTGCAGAGCACAATGGATTAGCGGTCCATCACCTTGGCCACTCGGCCACCTCGTCGAAACTTGTTGGGTAATGCGCTCCTGTCTAGTAAACAGGAGATCCTGGGTCCGAATCCCAGCAGTGCCTTCTTTGTTCTGTCTTCTCTAACAGAACTGGTCCTTACGGACAACCGCCTACGGCTAGACTTAATTAAATACAAGTATGCATTTCCTGTCTTTAACGCGACTTGTTTTTCTTAAAATGGATGCAACTTGCAAAACATGAAATACAAACCTGGCTAATTAGCGCTAGCGGCAGGCAAAAAAAAAAAGAAGTCAGCAATGTTTTTTTTCTTTAACCTTAACCCTGCCAATGGAGAAGAGTTAAACGACCGAGTCTATGCAGCTTAAACGCACGTCAGGTTCTTAGCTGAAAGGTTGGTAAATCACGCTCACCCCAGTCCTTAATCTTTTAAAGAGGATACAAAATTGAACCTAGTCGCCACATCACATACATCCTGTTCATTGATAAAAAGGTAACATCTATCCTCGCTCCAGAGTAAATCTTACGTTGAGGGCATAGTTTTTTTCACTTTACCGTGAGTCGGGCTCGGCTGCACAGAGGAGAGAGCAGAGCAATGAGGTCACGGGGACAGGGGAGTCACACGCTGGCGGTTTGAATACGCGGAAGATCACTGAGGGATCCACAGTATGTGGACCCTCCGTGCGCCATCAGTCCACACTCCGGACTCTGAATCCTGCCATCCGAGTTAAGATCTCGGCGGAACCTGAGGCGCAGTTCCTTCTTAAAACGTAATCTGGTGAGCATTTCTAGAATCGTACTTGTATAGATGCAGCCTTTAATGTGTTGCTAGGTTAAAATTGATGACTTCTTGTATTTCAGTAGGCAACTGCCCTCTTTATTTCGGATTGAATTTCTTTATTACAGGGGCGCTTTTATGAAGACAGAGTCATGTTCAGGTACTTTGGTTGATGGAGGAAGCTCATTTCGGACTCTGTGATCTGCTCACCTGGAAAGGTCTGCTGTACTACTACAAGAGAGAAGTAGAGTCTGGAAGAAGGGACAATTTTATGATGCTTTGGAAGATAATGTTTTTTTTTTCTTATACTGAAAATGAAAGGTAGGTGTTTATATATGGACTCAGTCTTTGGAATTTGTATATATATATATTTCAGTGATCCCTCAGCCATTCCTTCTGTATTGTAATTCAATTTCTCTTTTAAAATTCCTTCCCCACTTCTAGGACCTGCAGTTGCTGAACTCCACAATGGCTTCTATTGGAAAGTCTGTGACTGAGACCAAGTAATTGTTCACTTTTTTATGAAACCATTATTTATTTTGGAGCAATGAGCAATTCTTATATAAATGCAATAAAATCATTATGCTCAAACTATGAGAGAGAATTTTAAGGATAATTTAAGAAATCAGTCTTAGCTTGTTTCTATACACAGATGGTATTATTTATTTTCAAAGGAAACCCGTGAGGATTCCCCTGGTGTGCAAGATGTGCCTGAATACTTTTGATCAGCTTCCTGCTCACTTGAAGAGGGCATGTATGAAGCACGCCACGGCAGAAGAGATCAGGATGGCCTCTCAACAGGCGAGGGAGGACATGATGAATCACCTGAAGAACGGGGTCATCGTGGATTACCACAGAACAGAGATCGTGTCTGGTGAGGCAAACAGGATAGTGGTTGTAAGACTGCTAGAGTCCTTGGGCCTTTTTGTACACGGGAAGCCTGAAGACACATCGGCAAGGTGAGATATTTTTAATCTGTAAGGCTTCTGTAGTTTCTTTTTGAAATCATTGTTACAACATATTATGTAAAAGCATGTTGAAAAGAATCTACCTGCATTCCAGCGGCCCTGAGCAAGAGGCCGCTGTCCAGGAGGAAAAGATGCCAGAGGCTCCTCTAGAAACTGAAACAGAAGCGGATAAGGAAGGGAAAGATGTGAGCTCTGAAGAACTCTATCAGCAGTAAGACTTTTTATTTTTCAGATGTATCTTTTTTTACTAAAATTCTAATTTGTCTTATAGGTATAAAATGTTTAAGCCGGTGTTTTATATCCTTACAGGCCCTGAGTAGTTAAAAAGTATCAGCAGGCCGGAAGAGAGTGGCCCAAGCTGGACTCTATAGAAAGCACTCCCTGGATGCTCCTCTCCTGATTGGATTCAAACAGTACCTTACCAAGGATCTGGGAGTGGCAAATTATTCTCAGGAGGTATTTATTTTTTAAAGGCATTAAAAATTAAGCAATGGTATCTTCATTGTAAATGTTTTTATTTCTTAGCTTAAAATTCACACATGTGAAATGATGTCAGCCATAAACATCATGACTCTATATTTCCTACCTGAATCTATTCTACTTAAATTATTACATTATACACAATTTGAGTTCATTTTAAAAAGTAAAAGGTAATGAAAGGAATGCATTTTTATAAGAAAGATAATACCGATATGCATGTGATAATCTTCCTTATATCATGTAGTGCGTCATTTGGACACTTTGTGGGCTTGAAATACAAAGCAAATCATGTTCTATGGTACAAGATAAATACAAAACTTAAGCTTTTATTTTAATTAGATTTGTTTATAAAGCATAAGCAATCATTTATTACATTAATATATGTGAAAATAACATTTAAGCATCATACGTTTAGTATATTTAGTCCCTAATGCTGAAAGAAATTATCATAGAACATGACATCTAACCTTACCTGTGGCGTCTTTAATCCCTATTGCTCAATGCACGGTGAAAGCATTGCATACATGTGTCTGACAATGAGGAATGGGCCCCTGAGACAGTCATTTGCATGTTTCACAAACGATCGTATATTACTAGAGATTCTGTTTGGGATTTGAATGTGCATTCGGACAGCAATCCCTTTCAAGAAATGATATGTTCTGGATGAGGTCAAAGGTGATGGAACACTGTATTTAGGATGTGTTTGCAGTGATTGTGTGTCTCCTGCTTCAACGCAGTGATATATAGATGTGCTCCTGTAATTTATTGGTTCATGCCCAGGGCAGTAAGCAGTCTGAGGATTTATTTCCAGACGGCATAGAGCAGTGAAGCAGTGAAGTAGTGCAACACACTGGATCATTATATTATTAGAATCTATTCTACTTAAATTATTACATTATGCACAATTTGAGTTCATTTTAAAAAGTAAAAGGTAATGAAAGGAATGCATTTTCATAAGAAAGATAATACCGATATGCATGTGATAATCTTCCTTATATCATGTAGTGCGTCATTTGGACACTTTGTGGGCTTGAAATACAAAGAAAATCATGTTCTATGGTACAAGATAAATACAAAACTTAAGCTTTTATTTAAATTCGATTTGTTTATAAAGCATAAGCAATAATTGATTACATTAATATATGTGAAAATAACATTTTAGCATCATATTATTACATACAGGTCTCTAGCTTCAACACAGTGCTATATATATATATGCTCAGTGATTTATTGGTACATGCCCAGGGCAACAATCAGAATGAGGATTTATTTCCAGACGGGCTACAGGTAGTGTTGTGAAATACTTCAACACACTGGATCACAGATTTAGACCCCCTGCACTCTTACTCCTTAAAAACCAAAGAAATGAAGATATGTAGCAATCACATTGTAACAGGGGTGACAGTGACTTAATGCTTATACTAGTGGACTTCTGGTACCTTTAGGGTACGGTGTTCCCTGAAGGGCTCTCAAACCCCGCATTTCAAATGCCTAGCTGTATCGCTGATGTGTTGCACCTCAGAATCACTTTTAAACCTTACCTCTGGTATCTTTAATCCTTATTGCTCAACGCATGGTGAAAGTATTGCATAAATGTGTCTGAAAATGAGCAATGGGCACCTGAGAGACTCATTTGCCTGTTTCACAAATGATCATATTTGACTAGAGATTCTATTTGGGATTCAGTTGTGCATTCTGACAGCAATCCCTTTAAAAAAACGATACATTCCGGATGAGGTCAAAGGTGCAGGAACACTGTTACTTGTTCCTTTATAACCCGGTTATTGATGTCATTAACAACATTAATCCCAAACAGAGCTGTTGGACTCCCTCCTCTGGCCGTTTTCCACCAGTTGATTATTTCATCAACCAATGCACTAATCAAGCTCCCAAGGCACTCTCTATACCCAGTAAACATAGGTCTAACCTCACCCAAGGAGAAAATCAGGCGCTCCAGTCTCTCCGCAACAGGGATGATATCGTCATCAAACCAGCGGACAAAGGAGGTGCTGTTGTGGTGTGGGTAAGGATCTATATATCTTTGAAGCCTCTAGACAACTAACTGACACTTCTGCCTACCTCCCTCTCCAACAGGACCCTACCACTGACTACCAAAAGGAAGTGGTATCCACCATTTCCCTTCTTATCAGCAGTAACGAGCTCCCCCAGGAGGCGAACCGGCTCATCATGGAACATCCACAGGTATCTCAATTTTACCTCCTCCCCAAAATCCACAAACCTGACACCCCTGGACGCCCCATCGTATCAACATGTAACTGTCCAACTACTTACATCTCAGCCTTTCTCGACAGCCTCATGAGACCGCTGGTTGAAGATCTTCCCTCATACATCAAAGACACCAACCACGCGCTCCAACTTTTCAATGATTTCCAATTTCAGGGTACCGAATGCCACATTTTTACCATGGACATCACATCTCTGTACACCGTCATTCCCCATAATGACGGCCTTACAGCCCTCAAGCACACGCTGGACAAACGCACAGTGCTTGATCCACCCACCCACACCCTGGTACGCCTTGCAGAATTGGTCCTCACACTGAACGCATTCTCTTTCAATAATCTTTTTTACCAACAGGTCAGTGGAGTGGCCATGGGCACCAGAATGGGACCCAGCTATGCCAACATTTTTGTCAGCTGGGTAGAAGAACGCTTCTTCGCTTCTTACACTGGCTATGTCCCTGACCTCTACAAGTGATATATTGATGACTGCGTCGGTGCCGCCACATGCTCCAGCGATCAGCTTGAGTTCTTCCTGCACCATTTCACCAACTTCCACCCGTCCCTCAAATATACGGTTAACATATCTTCCACCACTCTTCCGTTTCTAGACATCCACTTGTCTATCAACTACCCCCGACTGTCCACTTCAGTTTATTACAAACCCACGGATTCACACAGCTACCTCCTGTACAGCTCATTTCACCCCAACCATACTAAAAACTCTCTTCCTTTTTCACAGTTCCTTAGGTTACGACGACTATGCAGCGATGACATCGACTTCGAGAACCAAGCCCTCGAAATGTACTCATTTTTCATCAACAGAGGATACCCCAGCAGTGTGATTGACAGGGCCCTTGCCCGAGCCAAAAACACCCCCTGGACCATCAACCCGATCAGGAACTCCCGCCGTAACAACCGCATTCCTTTGGTGCTTTCCACCCTAACACACTTCCTATCCCCAGGACCATTAACCACAACTTTTCCATCCTACAGGATGATCCCTCCATTGGGGCCCTCTTTTCTGATCGCCCTATCATCTCATATCACCGACCACCTAATCTGCGTAACCTCCTTGTTCACAGCTCCCTTGACCGCCCTCAACAACCATCCACACCAGGCACTTTCCCTTGCAACAGAGCTCGTTGTATCACCTGCAAGTACACAGCCACCACCACACTCATTCAAGGCCCCTCAGGACAATTCCGGATCACCCAGACAGCATCTTGTACTTCCAGCAACCTCATTTACTGTATCTCTTGCAGTAAATGTCCAGCCATCTACATTGGAGAAACAGGAAGGAGACTCGGAGACCACTTCAGAGAACACGTCAGGGCTGTGAAGATTAAAGATCTCTCCAAGCCCATTGTTTCTCATTTCACCTCTGACGGCCCCGACCACTCTAATCTCTCCGTCTGTGTTCTCAAAAACGGTTTTCGGAACTCATACATCAGAAAGACCACCGAAACTAAAATTATTTTGCAGCTAGGATCACACATTCTCCCTTCCCTTAATGACAGACTACTGTTCTTTTAAATTTTCTCCATTCATTGGAAGATTCATTTCACACCTCTCTGCACCCATTCTGACTTCACACCTCTTGATTGGCCTCTCTTTCTGTCCCCTGCTCCCGTCTCTCACTCCTCCACCCTCCCAACCTTTGTTCTCCCGCTACTTTACCTCTGCCTACTGCCCTGTCTCTCTCACACCTGAAGAAGGCTCCATGGCCGAAACGTTGTGTTTTCTTTCTTCTTTTTTTCAGCATGGAATAAACCTATTACTTGTTCCTTTGCAGCCTACGCATGCTGACGCAGCTACCCACCTGAACTACACTGTATTTAGGATGTGTTTGCAGTTATTCTGTGTCTCTAGCTTCAACACAGTGATATATATATGCATGCTCACTGATTTTTTGGTACATGCCCAGGGCAATAATCATTATGAGGATTTATTTCCAGATGTGCTAGGGGTAGTGTTGTGAAATACTTCAACACACTGGATCGCAGGTTTAAACCCCCTCCACTCTTACTACTTAAAAACCAACAAATGCAGATATGTAGCAATCATATTGTAGCAGACACTCATTTGCCTGTTTCACAAATGATCGTATTTTACTAGAGATTCTGTTTGGGATACGGATGTGCATTCTGACAGCAATCTCTTTCAAGAAATGATTTTACCTTTTCGCGGCTTTGCCCTCTTGCCTCTTTGGACAATATCTCCATCATGTGGTCGTTGTTGGTAATGTCTTCTTATGCCCTTTTTTATTTCAATTCTCTATTGGTTGATTCTAGAATCTCTACAATGGAGTTGAAAACATCAGTTTTATAGCAGACAATATGACATTATTTATAGTCCAATAAGAAACTTATTACCCTGTTTTTAACATAATAACAAATTAAAATTGATTAAAACTAAGTTTGAAACACCAGGGAACATAAAAAATGATTTTTAGGAAAACCATGAGGTTCTCTGTGTCCGATGCCTGCAAGGGGAGAAAGATAGAATCCTTTGATTTTTCAAAATTTGAAAATAAACATCATATAACAACAGCTTTCATTCCTAGGAGTGAAAAATAACCATTTTTCAAGACATATTAGTTTCTAAAACACTACAATAAAGTTAAAAACATCTGTTTTATATTACATTATTTTTAGTGAAATTAGTCATTTTTTGCACTATTTGTAATATAATTTCTAATTAAAAGTGTTTAGAATTAAGTTTGGAACAACAAGGAATACAAAAAAAAAAGATTTTTAGGAAAACCATGAGGTCCTCTGTGCCCGATGCCTGCAAGGGGAGAAAGCTAAAATCCTACACAGGCTCCTGGAGCTCTGGCCTGGCTAAAGAGGCTGAATTTATCCCCTTCAAAGCTCCATGAAAAATGATCATTTAAAATTTGAAAAAAAAAACCATCATATAACATCATACAGATGCAGCCATTCAAAATGCGCGATAAAAACCCACGGTACAGTAACCTACCCACAAGCCACTGCAGGGCACCGGAGGACACCGCGGTAAGTGCTTGGCTGGCCAAAATGACCGACAGGGGCACTCGTGGTGCATTGGTTGGTAGTGAAAAGATTTAATCATTTAATGTCTTTACTGTGCACATTTTAATCCGCTTAGTTTTGAATATTTATATGGATTTTACCACTAAAGGGAAATTTTAGTAGCTGAGCATAAAAAGAAGAGGAGCATAACGCATCTGAAGGTCATAAACAATATTAATTTAGGAACATAAACATTACTGTATGTACATAAACTGTACTGTGTATGGCTGGTCTTGGTAGTTTAAAGAAAAAATACACACCAGTCTTCCATTTCTCCCTAAACATTTTAAGCATGAAAGTTTTATGAAACGGTACCCAAATATGCGATTGCTGTATAGAATGAATTATTTAACACGAACATTAAGCTGTTTACATCTTCCGCCTGAGAACAGTCACCCGTTGCTACCCAACGCAGAAACACAGCCACTAGCAAAGACATTAGCTAGCCAATATGATAAAGAAATAAATGATTATTTTGTTTATTTCTTTTGCACATTTATTTGAACATTTCCATCGATTGTACAAGCACTTGGAAACTGTCCAATCCCTAGTTCATCTGGCATTTTACCGGTCTGGCGCCGGTCTGTGTCTTCTAGCATATAATGCCAGCGAACTCTTGTTTTTTTATGTCCACATTCAAGGGTCCCTTTTTGAACCTGCGAGAAGCATTCTTTCAATGTAACAGATTTACTCCGGGGAAAGGCAGCATGACATTAAGAGTAGCTCAAGCTTTCAGCACCCATATCGGACTGCGTGTATGCAGACACCGCTCAGAATCCCCTGGAAGATTCTCCCTCAATTCCGTTGTGCAGAGCTTTACCTCTTTCAAAAGGCTTCACTTTCCTAGTCACATTCCAAGGCTCATCGAACCCGGGC
This sequence comes from Lepisosteus oculatus, assembly GCF_040954835.1. NCBI lineage: Eukaryota > Metazoa > Chordata > Actinopteri > Semionotiformes > Lepisosteidae > Lepisosteus > Lepisosteus oculatus. The sequence goes on from NW_027168064.1 coordinate 1,204,731, forward strand.
TGTTTCCTCCAGCGGTATAGTATTGCAGTGAGACAGCACGATGCCTGCAAGACTATGTCACGCTAAACGCCACAGATTGTGTTTGTCCGTTCGTGTCAGTCCTCCTGCAGCCACGGGAAGTGGGACACAAACATGCTGCAATGCTTTCAAGACGTTAGGATTTGTTTGTGCAACATCCGAGAAGAGTACTTGTGGCTTGAATGTGAACTGTACGTGCCCGCCCCCTTTCCTCTGTAGTGCATGAGTTCCTCCCGGCATGCCCTTCGTCATTGTTCTGTCATCTTGTATTTAAAGGGTTGTATTTCTGCTGCTGAAAATAAGCAACGGTTTTCTCACAACGCCCTTTGTTCCCGACGGAGCCCTTGTCTGTCATGAAATTCTTCAAAACCTCAAGCTAGAAGAAGAAGACGACAAATATGAAGCGTTACAGCAACAACATGCCATGAGACGATTGATAACGATTTCCATAGGATCCCCGCGGTTGCCTGGCAACCGTCAGCTTTGCGCATTGGCAGTATCGTAGCCTGTGAGGTTTAGCCGAGGCGCGATTATTGCTAGTTGAAAACTTTTCCCAATACCCCGCTTCCGCCGGTTTGCAATACAATCGGTGAAAGCAATTTTTGACAGTCTCGTCAGAGCGTGACATAGTCTTGCAGGCATCGTGCTGTCTAACTGCAATACTATACCGCTGGAGGAAACAGCCCGGGTTCAATGAGCCTTGGAATCTGACTAGGAAAGTGAAGCCTTTTGAAAGAGGTAATGTCGACGCTTTTTTAACAGAGCACCAAAAAAGCGTCTTTTTTGAAGGCCTGGGTACTGAGCATTGATGGTTCAGTGGTAGAATTCTCGCTTCCCACGTGGGAGGCTCTGGTTCGATTCCCAGCCAAAACAGTGGCTTTTGCAGCGAGCGGCTCCATCACTTGCATCCCCTTGCAACTCGCAACTGAAAACCCACTGAAGCTAAGCATTTGTTAGCCAGGTCAGTACCCGGATGAGGGTGAGCTACAGGGAAAAACAAAGTTTCCAGCTGGAAGCGGTGTTAATGGTTCCGGCGGGGGGGCGCTCACCCTGAGGTCTGTGCGGGTCCCAATGCCCCAGCATAGTGACGGAGACGCTGTGTTGTAAAAGGGCGCTGTCTCTTGGATGAGATGTAAAACCGAGGTCACAGCGCTCTGTGGTCATTAAAAATGACCACCAAAACCTTTGACAAATGCTCTTGGTAATTGATCGTCTTCAATAATGCTTCTCCTTTAGGTACATTTTAAATCAGCTGAAAAATGCTGTGAAATGGGGGGTCACTTCACGCCAGTGTAGGATTTGGGTTACAAGAACCATGAAACTGCACGAGAAAGCCCGTACACTGAATTACACGGCTTTCTATTCAAAGGAGGGCAAAAGAAATTCCCTGAGTTCGATTTTTTGCAGCACAGAGAGGATTGCTGTCGTGAGGCTGGTTAGCTCAGTTGGTTAGAGCGTGGTGCTAATAACGCCAAGGTTGTGGGTTCGATCTCCGTACAGGCCAGGTCCCTTTCTCCTCTCTTACAAAAGCTGTTAGGTTCCTTTCCGTGGTGAGATGGGTTGTCATGCAACCCTACCACATAGTGCCGACAGACAATTAAATGACAAAAATGAAGAGAGTTAAAGCAGCTGGAAAGGTTTTCTTACAACTTTTGAGCTGACACAGTTTTGGAAAATGTTTTTTTCACGCTGCACTGTACCACATAGGCAGCCAAGAGTCTCCAAAACAAAACAGAATTGACAGTCATATAATGTCCATTAACCCCGGTTTTAAACACAGCATCATGTCTGCCATCATAAGAATATGAGTCCAATATTTTAGAATATAGTCAGAATGTCTTCTAACCTTACCTGTGGTGTCTTTAATCCCTATTGCTCAATGCATAGTGTACGTACTGCATACATGTGTCTTGAGAATGAGGAATGGGCCCCTGAGAGAAATTATACGTTCTGGATGAGGTCAAAGGTGCTGGAACACTGTATTTAGGATGTTTGCAGTGATTGTGTCTCCTGCTTCAACGCAGTGATATATAGATGTGCTCCTGTAATTTATTGGTACATGCCCAGGGCAGTAAGTAGTCTGAGGATTTATTTCCAGACGGCATAGAGCAGTGAAGCAGTGAAGTAGTGCAACACACTGGATCATTATATTATTAGAATCTATTCTACTTAAATTATTACATTATACACAACTTGAGTTCATTTTAAAAATTAAAAGGTAATGAAAGGAATGCATATTCATGAGGAAGATAATACCGATATGCATGTGATAATCTTCCTTTTATCATGTAAATCATGTTCATCATTACATGATGGGAGCTAAAACAGAAGTTGAGAGAGAGCAAGGACGCCTACAGGAGGAAGGTATAGGACAAGCTGCAAAGGAAAAGCTACAACCCACGACAGCTACTCACCCACCCATCCCACACAGCTATCACTCTCCAACACCTCCGCCATTAACACCTCCAGCACTGAAAGTGCTATGTGCACCATCCACCAGGCCAGGCTGACCAGGCCAGTGCAATACACTGGATCTTTATATTATTAGAATCTATTCTACTTAAATTATTACATTATACACAATTTGAGTTCATTTTAAAAAGTAAAAGGTAATGAAAGGAATGCATTTTCATAAGAAAGATAATACCGATATGCATGTGATAATCTTCCTTATATTATGTAGTGCGTCATTTGGACACTTTGTGGGCTTGAAATACAAAGAAAATCATGTTCTATGGTACAAGATAAATACAAAACGTAAGCTTTTATTTTAATTAGATTTGTTTATAAAGCATAAGCAATCATTTATTACATTAATATATGTGAAAATAACATTTTAGCATCATATTATACATACAGGTCTCTAGCTTCAACACAGTGCTATATATATATATGCTCAGTGATTTATTGGTACATGCCCAGGGCAACAATCAGAATGAGGATTGATTTCCAGACGGGCTACAGGTAGTGTTGTGAAATACTTCAACACACTGGATCTCAGATTTAGACCCCCTGCACTCTTACTCCTTAAAAACCAAAGAAATGAAGATATGTAGCAATCACATTGTAACAGGGGTGACAGTGACTTAATGCTTATACTAGTGGACTTCTGGTACCTTTAAGGTACGGTGTTCCCTGAAGGGCTCTCAAACCCCGCATTTCAGATGCCTAGCTGATGTGTTACACCTCAGAATCACTTTTAAACCTTACCTCTGGTATCTTTAATCCCTATTGCTCAACGCGAAAACTTTACCTGTGGTGTCTTTAATCCCTATTGCTCAATGCATGGTGAAAGTATTGCATAAATGTGTCGGAAAATGAGCAATGGGCACCTGAGAGACTCATTTGCCTGTTTCACAAATGATCATATTTGACTAGAGATTCTGTTTGGGATTCAGTTGTGCATTCTGACAGCAATCCCTTTCAAAAAAGGATACATTCTGGATGAGGTCAAAGGTGCAGGAACACTGTATTTAGGATGTGTTTGCAGTTATTCTGTGTCTCTAGCTTCAACACAGTTATATATATATATATGCTCACTGATTTTATGGTACATGCCCAGGGCAATAATCATTATGAGGATTTATTTCCAGATGTGCTAGGGGTAGTGTTGTGAAATACTTCAACACACTGGATCGCAGGTTTAAACTCCCTGCACTCTTACTCCTTAAAAACCAACAAATGCAGATATGTAGCAATCATATTGTAGCAGAGTGCATCGTTTCCGGCATAGTATGGCAGGGTGTTTTCCGAGTTATTGCACGGATTGGGCACGCCCGCAAGCCAAGAGCCGCAAGCGATGAGCCCGGAGCTGAACGGGCCCCACTGGCTCGTTTGTAAGGCCAGGTGCATTGCCAACCACGATCGGCAGGGCAGAGGCCTTGAAAGCAGCCTGGGCTCCTGCAGCTGTGCAGCCACGCACTCTGGTTTCTCTTCATTTCGTACAAATCTTTCGCCTTTTGCTAAAGATTTCCGTAGAGAGGAGCATGAATGAGTTCCGTGCAATTTTTGTGCTTCCCTGCCTTCGGGTGGTTGCAGCTGGGCTGGTCAAAGAGAGAAAACAAAACCGCTCACAATCACTCTTGTTATGGCGATTGTGGTTGTCTGCTCTGCGAGTCCTCGGTCTCTGCCCGTCTGATTGCCGCTCTCTTCTTTGGGGGGCGGGAAGTGTCCGGCCGCAGGGGATCTTGGGACCTCGCTTTGCAAAGCGGCTTCCCAGAGTGCGTCGTTTCCGGCACAGTGTGGCCGGGTGTTTTCCGAGTTATCGCACGGATTGGGCACGCCCGCAAGCCGAGAGCCGCAGGCGATGAGCCCGGAGCTGAACGGACCCCACTGGCTCGTTTGTAAGGCCAGGTGCATTGCCAACCACGACCGGCAGGGCAGAGGCCTTGAAGGTGGCCTGGGCTCCTGAAGCTGTGCAGCCACGCACTCTGGTTTCTATTCATTTCATACAAATCTTTTGCCTTTTACTAAAGATTTCCGTGGAGAGGAGCATGAATGAGTTCCATGCAATTTTTCTGCTTCCCTGCTTTCGGGTGGGGCGCAGCTGGGCTGGTCAAAGAGAGAAAACAAAACCGCTCACAATCGCTCTTGTTATGGTGATTGTGGTTGTCTGCTCTGCGAGTCCTTGGTCTCCGCCTGTCTGATTGGCGCTCTTTTCTTTGGGGGGCGGGAAGTGTCTGCCCCCACTGCCCCTTTCAAGTTTGCTAAAGACCACGTGGATGTTCCAGAGCAACTTCTGGAACAATGTTCTGTGGACAGACGTGACAAAAGCTGAACTTGTTGGTAAATGTGCACAGCGTTATGTTTGGAGATAACAAAACACTGCATACCAACTCCAAAACCTCATCCCACCTGGGAAGCATGGCGGAGGCTGTACGGCTTGCAATCATCTAGGATCACCCAGGATCTCCTGTTTATTAGGCATAATAAACAGGGCCACTGAACTCCACACTGGCCACTGAACCACAGCAGTGGCTTGCTGGCTTGACATCTCCCAAGAAAAATGTTGAAATCGCATGTGGAACAGGAAAATGACCCTCGAGTACGAGGGAAAAAAAAGAAAAAGATCATCTGGAGCGTGCCAACCCATGTCCGGAGCGTGCCAACCCATGTCCGGACAGCCCAGTTTCCTCGACGAGGTGGCCGAGTGGTTAAGGCGATGGACTGCTAATCCATTGTGCTCTGCACGCGTGGGTTCGAATCCCATCCTCGTCGCTCCGGTACTAGAGCCGTACATTTTCTAGCGGTGGCTGAACATGGTATAGTAGGCTAACGTTGGCTCTGGGTTGAGACCGCGTTTTCACTTATTTGCAACGCAAACGGAGAAAGCGATTTTTGACAGTCTCTCAGAATCACAGTTTGTCATTCCTCTAGACGTTTATACAGTAGAAGCCTGCTTCGTGGCTTAAATCCAAGCTAAGGAAACGGGTTAGAGGTCTGATGCAGAACTGCAAATTCAATGAACGGGAACACTACAGTACATTGCACTGTATGTGTGAGGAAAGCTGCCCCCTTCTGTCCCTTGTCGACCGAACAGAGGACTGTAAAGGATACCGCCAAGGATGCTGGTTGAAATCCAGCTCCAAAGAAGCCCCTTTGGGTGTTATGTCATCAAAAAGTAAGAACAGCGAATCTCCCTTTGATCAAAAGCGCAACAGAACTGTTTTCCGTGGAGCGGGTTTCAGACCCGTAGACCTGTTTTATTTGTAAGGCAGGGCGCATTCCCAAGCGCGAATCTCCTGTTTTAGAAATGCTTTAATGGGCGTGAAGTGAAAATAAGAAATGGGCTCCAGATGCACATGGAAGCAATCAAGTGTTTCATCCGAGCTGTTTCAAAGACTGCTCAAGAGCTTTCCTTTCACAGAGGCGCAACGATTAATGATGGGGGTGCACCCTTCAATGCGCCTTAGGACTCTAGGGAGTGATTGAGACGATTCGTAGCGTGTGCTCATTTCCCTCTATTCCCCGTGTTGCAGTGGTAGGATGACGTAAATTACTGCTTCGACACGTAATGGCATTATAATCAAGTGCAGGAGCTGAGGGCTTTAGTTTTGTTTCGTTTTCCATGGCGTTCGTAAGCGCGCAAATCAAAGGCAATTCCTGCGTCTAACAGGAATGATTGAGACAATTCGTAGCGTGTGCTCATTTCTCTCTATTCCCCGTGTTGCAGTGGTAGGATGACGTAAATTCCTGCTTCGACACGTAACGGCATTATAATCAAGTGCAGGAGCTGAGGGCTTTTGTTTTGTTTCGTTTTCCATGGCGTTTGTAAGCACGCAAATCAAAGGCAATTCCTGCGTCTAACAGGAATGTAAATGCTTTTGAAAGTGCAGTGTGGTGCAGCTTGTAAAATCCTTATCCACATTTGTGGTTTGTTGCTGTTTGTTCTGTCTGCCAAAGCTGCATTTTGACATCCGGACGGGGAGACTTTATCATTTGAACGTGAAGCCAGCCTTAAACCCTCTGAGGCGTGTCTATCTGCCGGCACGTATTTTGTCAAAGGTATTTATTTTTTTTAACGGAGAGCGACTTTGAAAAGGTTTCCGCAGCCACGTCGCACTCCGTGTTAGATTAAAGGAGGAATGCGGCGAGGGCGAACTCGCTGTAGTCGTGGCCGAGTGGTTAAGGCGATGGACTCGAAATCCATTGGGGACTCCCCGCGCAGGTTCGAATCCTACCGACTACGGCGTCTGCCGCACGTCTCCTTGTGCCTGCGCGGCAAAGGCGAAGTGCTGTTTCTCCTTTCCTGGTACTATAAAAACGCTAAATCGCTTGGCCCTGCTGCCATGGAAATGAGTTCTTCAGATAACCACACATCTTGCGTTCGCACCTCTGGTGTTCTACTTATGCCTTTGAAAACCTAATGAATAAAACTGAAAGAACCGACACAATATGTAGGTGCTCGTAAAGCACGCATTAAAGAACTGTTAACAGCAAGGGTTTCAGTGGGTTAACTGAGGAGAAGGCATGATCGCTAATTGTTGACTTTTTATTTGGTGTTAGAAACACTCTTACTGTGCATGACGTGCAACAAATGTAGCCACAGAAATTGCATCACGCTTTCATGTATGCTATTGCAGACACCAACGTTGCCTAGATAGAAAACCGAAATAGCCGTGGGTTCGCTTGCTGGTCTGAAGGATCTCTCTTCGAATCTCTATCATTTGTCAATTGAAGTAAAAGGTGCTGCAATCTGATACGTTCAGAATCAAACCCGCAGCTGTTGTTCGACTTTATTTCTTGACTAATTACAACCTTTTACTGTCAAGTTTATTGGTACAACTTGAGCTCTCAGCACCGTACTGAGCCCAGGTGTTTTTCTAAAGCTGTCAGGTGCAGTTCATTTACATGAAGGAAATCTCTTACTGGGTACGATTACAATGCAGTAAGTAGCACAGGTTACTTAGGGAGTAGGCTGGTGTGTTTAAAAACAACCAGCGCCAGGCAGGAGTCAAACCTCCAAACTCCTAATCCATAGTCAGACACATTATCCATTGCACCACTGGCCCTGGTGTGACACTGCAGGACTGTAACCCAGTGAGCTTAGCACTGCAACTAGTAAAATATTACCCCCGGTCCATTCTTTTCCAAAAGTGAGAAACACCTGTTTTCTACATTTTGTCTGTTTTAAAACCATATCTCTTTAAACCAAACCAAGAGTTTGTCTTTTGCACTGATATTCTGATTCATTTCGATTTCAAAGAAAAAAAAAAACATTACCTTCCAAAGCATCATAAAATTGTCCCTTCCTCCAGACTCTACTTCTCTCTTGTAGTAGTACAGCAGACCTTTCCAGGTGAGCAGATCACAGAGTCCGAAATGAGCTTCCTCCATCAAGCAAAGTACCTGAACATGACTCTGTCATCATAAAAGCGCCCCTGTAATAAAGAAATTCAATCCGAAATCAAGAGGGCAGTTGCCTACTGAAATACAAGAAGTCATCAATTTTAACCTAGCAACACATTAAAGGCTGCATCTATACAAGTACGATTCTAGAAATGCTCACCAGATTACGTTTTAAGAAAGAACAGCGCCTCAGGTTCCGCCGAGATCTTAACTCGGATGGCAGGATTCAGAGTCTGGAGTGTGGAATGATGGCGCACGGAGGGTCCACATACTGTGGATCCCTCAGTGATCTTCCGCGTGTTCAAACCGCCAGCGTGTGACTCCCCTATCCCCCTGACCTCATTGCTCTGCTCTCGCCTCTGTGCAGCTGAGCCCGACTCATGGTAAAGTGGAAAAAAATATGCCCTCAACGTGAGATTTACTCTGGAGTGAGGATAGTTGTTACCTTCTTATCGTTGAAACGGATGTATGTGATGTGGCGACTAGGTTCTTCTCCATTAGCAGGCTTAAGGTTAAAGAAAAAAACATTGCTGACTTCTTTTTTTTTTGCCAGCCGCGAGCGCTGATTAGCGAGGTTTGTATTTCATGTTTTGCAAGTTGCATCCATTTTAAGAAAAACAAGTCGTTCAAGACAGGAAATGAATACTTGCAATTAATTAAGTCTAGACGTATGCGGTTGTCCATAATGACCAGTTCTGTTCGAGAACACAGAACAAAAAAAGGCACCGCTGGGATTCGGACCCAGGATTTTCTGTTTACTAGACAGGCGCTTTAACCAACTAAGCCACGGCGCCCCGGGAGTGCTGTCCTTTTGCAGCCACTTGGACACACCACTCAGACACATCTGCATTCGGTGTGTGCTCCGCCTGCTCGCTGAGCAAGTTGCCATCTTTACATACAATAGCAACATCGACACCAAGAGAAAGGATGACAAATGGCTTTTATCTGGAACTTTTCATGTCCAAGGAGCTCAATGTGCTTTCTGTGTACAACAGGGCCACTGAACTCCACACTGGCCACTGAACCACAGCAGTGGCTTGCTGGCTTGACATCTCCCAAGGAAAATGTTGAAATCGCATGTGGAACAGGAAAATGACCCTCGAGTATGAGGGAAAAAAAAGAAAAAGATCAACTGGAGTGCGCCAACCCATGTCAGGACAGCCCAGTTTCCTAGATGAGGTGGCCGAGTGGTTACTGTATGCTGAGTCTAAAGACAGTTTCACCCATTTTCTGATTGCTCGGTTCTGTACCAGTGCAGACATGTCAAACAGTGAATGGCTGTACCTCTATTGTATCCGTGCTCAATGAATGAAATCGGTAACAAATGAATATATGTCTAGTTATACGAAAAACGAGTGGTTTATCGACTCATCTTCATTTGCAGATTTAGAGGCAGCTTCGATATTCGTTTTACATACGGGTTTTTTTTTTGAATATGGGTCACACACATGCCACAGCAACAAAACATCTCTAGAGATGAGGCTATAGATCACCTTTCCATCCTGCAGGTTTTCCTCCCAAAGCCTACGGCACCAACGGCGACCCCTGCTGGCCGGGAGAGCAAAAGCTTACAGCACCTGGTATTCCCAGGCAGACTCCCATCCAAGTACTAACCAGGCCCGACGCTACTTAGCTTCCAAATTCAGACGAGATCGGGCGTGTTCAGGGTGGTGTGGCCGTAAGCGAAAGCCCAGCCCCTGACTCGCTACTTGAAGCTGTGTGTGGCGGGGGTTCCGTGCCCCCCGAGCGGGACTGAAGGATCGTTCGTGTGCAACTCTTTGGAAAGGAGCTGCTTTCCAAATCGCATTGCGTGCCTGGATGTTGGCGAATGCGCTCCCTTGTGTTGGCTCGTCCCGCACTGGAGGAGGACAAACAATCTGCACGGAGGAGCACCAGGCAAGTCTTCACCAGACAAAAACCTCCAGTGCACAGCACTCTGGAAACATTTTGGGGCTTTCGCGTGTTTATTTCAGCACGTAAAGCGCACCGGTCCAACACGTCGGCCGGGCGCGCGGCGCCTCCGCCCTCTTGTGGCCTTGCGGCGTCAGAGCAAGAGGCTCCTTCTCGCTGCCCTTCCGCTGTGTTGCAGGGCCCCGAGAGGGAACCCGGAGCGCGCACTTTGTGGGGGGCGGGGGACCGCGTTCGCGCTCTGCCCCCGGTCTCTTGCGCGAGTACTAAATCTCACGGACAGGGGGGCCTCGTCATTGATTGTTACAGGTGAGACGGGGATTAGGAGGAGACCCCGACTGATGGGTAAAGGGGAGCACTAACACCAGAGGGACACCCCCGGCGTCTCTTTTTGAGAGACGCCCTGGGGTTTCCTAATGGCCAAGGAGGGTCGGGACCTCGGTTTGACCTCCATCAGGAGGCTGGGGCGTAAGAGAGCCACACAGCCCGCAGGGTGAGCGCTCCCTACTGGTCCCAGTCACACCTCTTGCAGGAGCAGCAGCAACCGGAGCTTTTCCGGGGTGGAATCTCCCATCCGGGTGCCGGCCAGGCTCACACCTGCTGGGCTGCCCCGGGGGTGAGCCCAGTCGAGAGTCGCAGGGCCAGATCTAGTCACCGGGGAGAAACGATACAAGTGAAGGATTGCTCGGCTCTCGGCACTTGAAAAGACCGACAAATGTCTCGTTCCCGCCGGAGCTGAATGTACCCGCATGTGTGGTGTCGTCTTCTTCCCCCGCCCCGCTGTGTTTGCTGTATTGTCTCTGAAGCCGGCCCCCCCGAGACGAGACGGGCTGTTCCTGTGCCCCAATTAACACTTTACAGGTGCCATTCCCCGGCATTGTGGCCATTGTCGGTGCTCACACGCGATAAGATAAGGCGGAGGAGAGTGGGGCATGCCCAGCGGCAGACATTCAAGGAGGGGGCAGTGCGAGGTGAGGTGAGGTGCGACACGCCGGAGCCCCGACGCAGCTAATGCGGAGCACTTGTTGGACTGGCATCGAAAGGACGTGTGCGCACGGAGCGAGCCTTCCCTGCGGCGGAGCGCGGGAACTTTCTCCCCCCCTCCCGCTGCAGGAGTTGTGTGCACTGCAGCGGTGCCGAGAGAAAAGCACAGAAGGCAGCAGGCTCTGGAGAGCAGGTAAGAGACGGAGCCTTGTGGGCAGGCGAGCAGGCCCGTTTTTTGGAAATTGCTGAAAAGGTTTGTTCGGTGTGTGGCAGGCGCACGTCGCGAGCTTGCGTGGCGATCTGCCGGTCTGGAGTTATGCAAATGAGGCCGAATTGCATCCCGGGACATGCTGCGAATGCGCAACGGCGACTGCAGATGTGTAGGAAACGGCGCGCTCATTTTCTCGTTTTGCCCACACTTTTGAGTGTTAGTGTGGCGTGTGAGTGTGTGAAATAGTGGGCCCAGCAGGAGGCGGTGGCGTGCGGGGCGAGGAGGTGGCCTAGGCTGCGCGATTTGTGCTGTGGGTGCGGGCCGCTTGCAGGGGCCTGTTTAACTCATACTTACCTGGCAGGGGAGATACCTTGATCAAGAAGGAGGTTCACCCAGGGCGAGGCTCGGCCATTGCACTCCGGCTGTGCTGACCCCTGCGAATTCCCCAAATGTGGGAATCTCGACTGCATAATTTCTGGTAGTGGGGGACTGCGTTCGCGCTCTCCCCTGATGTGCTTGGTCCAAAATCAGATACGGGAGGGTTAAGACACCACGAGCTGCGTGGCTGCGGAAGGATCCCGGTTCGACAGGAGTGGACGCCGCTGCTGGTTCTCGCTGGCTTTTAGTTAGGGGTCCGGAGAAGCATCTCAAGCTAGTTCCACTACTCCTTCCGGACGTTCATTCCCTTTTCAAAGTCAGTCGTTTTGCTGTAGTCTGCGTTCTTTAGGCTGATTATCGAGGTTAGCCTTTATTTGGTCATGGGGGGCCTCGGTACTGTATGCTGAGTCTAAAGACAGTTTCACCCGTTTTCTGATTGCTCGGTTCTGTACCAGTGCAGACATGTCAAACAGTGAATGGCTGTACCTCTATTGTATCCGTGCTCAATGAATGAAATCGGTAACAAATGAATATATGTCTAGTTATACGAAAAACGAGTGGTTTATCGACTCATCTTCATTTGCAGATTTAGAGGCAGCTTCGATATTCGTTTTACAGACGGGTTTTTTTTTTTAATATGGGTCACACACATGCCACAGCAACAAAACATCTCTAGAGATGAGGCTATAGATCACCTTTCCATCCTGCAGGTTTTCCTCCCAAAGCCTACGGCACCAACGGCGACCCCTGCTGGCCGGGAGAGCAAAAGCTTACAGCACCTGGTATTCCCGGGCAGTCCCCCATCCAAGTACTAACCAGGCCCGACGCTGCTTAGCTTCCAAGATCAGACGAGATTGGGCGTGTTCAGGGTGGTGTGGCCGTAAGCGAAAGCCCCAGCGCCTGACTCGCTACTTGAAGCTGTGTGTGGCGGGGGTTCCGTGCCCCCCGAGCGGGACTGAAGGATCGTTCGTGTGCAACTCTTTGGAAAGGAGCTGCTTTCCAAATCGCATTGCGTGCCTGGATGTTGGCGAATGCGCTCCCTTGTGTTGGCTCGTCCCGCACTGGAGGAGCACCAACAATCTGCACAGAGGAGCACCAGCCAAGTCTTCAGTGCACAGCACTCTGGAAACATTTTGGGGCTGTCGCGTGTTTATTTCAGCACGTAAAGCGCACCGGTCCAACACGTCGGCCGGGCGCGCGGCGCCTCCGCCCTGTTGCTGCCCCTGCAGCTGCTTCACTTTTCCCTTTAGTTGCCATCGATTTTTTTGTAGTGCTATACATATACGATTGAGGTATCTTAGAGTTCTCCTTCGAAGACCCAGCACTCTCTTTTCTTTTCCCAGTGTTACTCATATCGGACTTTTTAAACCTAAAAAAAAATCGTTTTTTTTTTCTTTCAATTAAAACTGAAGTTTAAACAACTAGTGTTAAGTCCTTATTTTTCTGTAGTCAAAAAAAGCAAAAATTAACATTCAGGTCATGAAAAACTCAAAAAAACTCCCCAACCACTAAACTTTACCTCCCACCTGAGCGCCATCTTGAACGCCCCTACCACCAGAGAATGCTCACGATTTCGGAAGCTGTCTCCGGGACGTGCTGATTCCACACATCCTGAATAAATCATGATATTGTTAGTTGCTGTAGCTAGACGTTCAAATGAGTTTCATGGCCAGATGGACTGTTTCCTCCAGCGGTATAATATTGCAGTGAGACAGCACGATGCCTGCAAGACTATGTCACGCTGAACGCCACAGATTGTGTTTGTCCGTTCGTGTCAGTCGTCCCGCAGCCACGGGAAATGGGACACAAACATGCTGCAATGCTTTCAAGACGTTAGGATTTGTTTGTGCAACATCCAAGAAGAGTACTTGTGGCTTGAATGTGAACTGTACGTGCCCGCCCCCTTTCCTCTGTAGTGCATGAGTTCCTCCCGGCATGCCCTTCGTCATTGTTCTGTCATCTTGTATTTAAAGGGTTGTATTTCTGCTGCTGAAAATAAGCAACGGTTTTCTCACAACGCCCTTTGTTCCCAACGGAGCCCTTGTCTGTCATGAAATTCTTCAAAACCTCAAGCTAGAAGAAGAAGAAGACGACAAATATGAAGCGTTATAGCAACGACATGCCATGAGACGATCGATAACGATTTCCATAGGATCCCCGCGGTTGCCTGGCAACCGTCAGCTTTGCGCAGTGGCAGTATCGTAGCCTGTGAGGTTTAGCCGAGGCGCGATTATTGCTAGTTGAAAACTTTTCCCAATACCCCGCTTCCGCCGGTTTGCAATACAATCTGCGAAAGCAATTTTTGACAGTCTTGTCAGAGACTGAGCAAGGTGTTTAAAGACAGATTTGGTCACGGTGATATCATGGTAGAAAGAAACGAGCTTGTTACGTGTCAACAGGAACGCTCTTTAGCTCTTTCAGCTTTATGCAGAGAACAGCGTCTGTCGAGATTACTTTTGTGTCAGCGCGAAACGCCGTGTGCTGTCAGTATGATTTCATATTGCTCATAGCGGCGCCTGGCTTTTGTCTGTCAAACGTTAGGTTGCGCTTCTTCATGCTGCATCGTCGGCATGAGTGGAGCATTTTAAACGTCTGTACTTACTGCGCCCCATAAGAAATCGTTTGTCCCCATTCAAAAGAGATTGTGCGATGTCCTGCAGCGTTCGCAAAGCAAACCTTTGACAGTTTGAAAAGAGGAATTTATTCTGCTTCCTGTGCGTGCAGTAGTTACAAAGTTGAACGTCTTTACACGATCTGCTGCAGTTTTCAGTGGGTGGGCTTTGTCAAATGGCTTGGAAAAACGCACTGTGTTTCGGCTCGGGAAACATCGTGAGCAGTGTCCTGCATGTTTTCTGTGTATAGCTGTCTTTTAACGCATACAGAATTCATTCGAAATCATTGATTTCTCCAATTAACAAGGGTCCCTTTTTGAACCTGCCAGAAGCATTCTTTCAATGTAACAGATTTACTCCGGGGAAGGGCAGCATGACATTGAGAGTAGCTCAAGCTTTCAGCACCTTTATCTGACTGCATGTATGCAGACGCTGCTCAGAATCCCCTGTAAGATTCTCCTTCAATTCCGTTTTGCAGTGCTTTAGCTCTTTCAAAAGGCTTCGCTTTGCTAGTCACAATCCAAGGCTCATGACAGCATTTGAAAATATTCGCAACTGCGTTGGCCGGGAATCGAACCTGGGTTAACTGCTTTGAAGGCAGCTATGCGCAACACTGGCTCGCTCCAGAATAAATCTCACGTCGAGGGCATATTTTTTTCCATTTTACCGTGAGTCGGGCTCAGCTGCACAGAGGAGAGAGCAGAGCAATGAGGTCACGGGGACAGGGGAGTCAAACGCTGGCGGTTTGAATACGCGGAAGATCACTGAGGGATCCACAGTATATGGACCCTCCGTGCGCCATCAGTCCGCACTCCGGACTCTGAATCCTGCCATCCGAGTTAAGATCTCGGCGGAACCTGAGGCGCAGTTCCTTCTTAAAACGTAATCTGGTGAGCATTTCTAGAATCGTATTTGTATAGATGCAGCCTTTAATGTGTTGCTAGGTTAAAATTGATGACTTCTTGTATTTCAGTAGGCAACTGCCCTCTTGATTTCGGATTTAATTTCTTTATTACAGGGGCGCTTTTATGAAGACAGAGTCATGTTCAGGTACTTTGCTTGATGGAGGAAGCTCATTTCAGACTCTGTGATCTGCTCACCTGGAAAGGTCTGCTATACTACTACAAGAGAGAAGTAGAGTCTGGAAGAAGGGACAATTTTATGATGCTTTGGAAGATAATGTTTTTTTTTTCTTATACTGAAAATGAAAAGTAGTTGTTTCTATATGGACTCAGTCTTTGGAATTTGTATATTTATACATTTCAGTGAACCCTCAGCCATTCCTTCTGTATTGTAATTCAATTTCTCTTTTAAAATTCCTTCCCCACTTCTAGGACCTGCAGTTGCTGAACTCCACAATGGCTTCTATTGGAAAGTCTGTGACTGAGACCATTATTTATTTAGGAGCAATGAGCAATTCTTATATAAATGCAATAAAATCATTATGCTCAAACTATGAAAGAGAATTTTAAGGATAATTTAAGAAATCAGTCTTAGCTTGTTTCTATACACAGATGGTATTATTTATTTTCAAAGGAAACCCGCGAGGATTCCCCTGGTGTGCAAGATGTGCCTGAATACTTTTGATCAGCTTCCTGCTCACTTCAAGAGGGCGTGTATGAAGCACGCCACGGCAGAAGAGATCAGGTGGCCTCTCAACAGGCGAGGGAGGACATGATGAATCACCTGAAGAACGGGGTCATCGTGGATTACCACAGAATAGAGATCAAAGGACACTTTGTGGGCTTGAAATACAAAGAAAATCATGTTCTATGGGACAAGATAAATACAAAACTTAAGCTTTTATTTTAATTAGATTTATTTATAAAGCATAAGCAATCATTTATTACATTAATATATGTGAAAATAACATTTTAGTATCATACGTTTAGTATATTTAGTCCCTAATGCTGAAAGAAATGATCATAGAACATGACATCTAACCTTACCTGCTGTGTTTTTAATCCCTATTGCTCAATGCACGGTGAAAGCATTGCATACATATGTCTGACAATGAGGAATGGGCCCCTGAGACAGTCATTTGCCTGTTTCACAAATGATCGTATTTTACTAGAGATTCTGTTTGGGATTCAGATGTGCATTCGGACAGCAATCCCTTTCAAGAAATGATACGTTCTGGATGAGGTCAAAGGTGCTGGAACACTGTATTTAGGATGTGTTTGCAGAGACTGTGTGTCTCCTGCTTCAACGCAGTGAGAAATAGATGTGCTCCTGTAATTCATTGGTACATGCCCAGGGCAGTAAGCAGTCTGAGGATTTATTTCCAGACGGCATAGAGCAGTGAAGCAGTGAAGTAGTGCAACACACTGGATCATTATATTATTAGAATCTATTCTACTTAAATTATTACATTATACACAATTTGAGTTCATTTTAAAAAGTAAAAGGTAATGAAAGGAATGCATTTTCGTAAGAAAGATAATACCGATATGCATGTGATAATCTTCCTTATATCATGTAGTGCGTCATTTGGACACTTTGTGGGATTGAAATACAAAGAAAATCATGTTCTATGGTACAAGATAAATACAAAACTTAAGCTTTTATTTTAATTAGATTTGTTTATAAAGCATAAGCAATCATTTATTATATTAATATATGTGTGTAGCGGCGAGGCTTATTAATAAGGCAGAATTAAGTGTTCTGAGCCTTCCCAAATGAGGCCCCATTTCTCTGTTCATCTCTGTGGTGCAGCCACAGAGAGACTATTCATGCAGGGTGATTTAAGGTCCTAGGACAGCTCCCAAAGGGGGATGCACTTAGCTAAGCCTGGCTATCATGATCAATGGTCATCCATTGGCGCCTATCTGTCTAGGGAGTGCCAGTTGGACATCTGGACTGCATTACTAAGTGTCAGGACTAAGTGACTCATATCTCACCTTGATCAATCAATCAGGGACTGGTAGGGCCGAGTAACCCACGTGGGACTCTGATGCCCATGGAACTTTCAGCCAATCAATGAGCTGAAGTTCCTCCAGGTAAAAACAGGCAACACAGAGAGCCTGTGAGATTCAGTAAGATTCAGAAGGGAGGATTCAGAGGATTCTGTGGACAATTCTAAAGGGAATTCAAAGGAGAATTCCAGGGCAGGGCGGCCCAGGAGCAGAAGGCTCCCAAGGGCAGGACATTCTCGCAGCGCGCCTCCTGACCATCCTGAGACTCAGCCCGGACAACCACGGAACGGCCAGTGTGTCCGAGTGCCAGAACTTTCCTTTGTTCTAAGAGTCTAGAGCGGAGGTTGCCAGAGAATAACCAGAGGATCCACCCGAGGTTAGCACCAGCAGCAGGCCTCGTGAACAGGTCGGAACTGTGGACAGCTGAATCACTATTCAGAACTAGCTCTTCATCAGAAACGAACCGGTCCTCTTCCTGACTTGCTGGGACCCACAGTCATCTTTTCTCCTGTGCACAAACTTTGCTAGTTAAAGCCCACAGTGAGCATCAGCAGCGCAGCGTCGCAAGCCACACAGCACAGCCTGGCACGGAGCCAGAGAGCGCGGATTGGACAGCAACAGCCTGCAACTGTTTCTTTGTGCCCGCAGGAAGATCTGAATCCCCAAAGATTGGATGAGTATTCAACTTCAATGCATTACAGCTCGAGAATTCAATTGTTATCCCAACCAGTTGATATCAATTTAATTCCTAAGAGTTATGTACTTGTTTGAGTATCTAATGTAGAAGTTATAACCAAGTTCATTAACGAAACGGTCTTAATGAATGATATACTGAACGTATGTCCTCTTGATATGTGTAACACTTCGTAACTGACTGAATATATATCTTTTGTATTCTGATAACCCTCTCGATAAGATCTGTTAGGTTTACATGCATATTTTATGTATTAATAAATGTATCCTCGTGTATTAGTACCTGTGTGTGCGCGTTGTTTGAGTTATGTCACATGGTTGGATTCTAAAGCCATCAAAAGAATCAACTTTGTGATTTACTGCTACAATTAATAATTGTCTCAGTAAATGCCCAAACCCTACAGAACTGGTGCCTTCAGAGAGCCACTACATTTAATTTTGCTATGGCAACATTACATATTTGGCGTCCCTGAGCCGGTTTTCTTACATGTGAAAATAACATTTTAGCATCATATTATTACATACAGGTCTCTAGCTTCAACACAGTGATATATATATATACTCAGTGATTTACTGGTACATGCCCAGGTCAATAATCAGAATGAGGATTTATTTCCAGACGGGCTACAGGTAGTGTTGTGAAATACTTCAACACACTGGATCGCAGATTTAGACCCCCTGCACTCTTACTCCTTAAAAACCAAAGAAATGAAGATATGTAGCAATCACATTGCAACAGGGCTGACAGTGACTTAATGCTTATACTAGTGGACTTCTGGTACCTTTAGGGTACGGTGTTCCATGAAGGGCTATCAAATCCCGCATTTCAGATGCCTAGCTGTTTCGCTGATGTGTTGCACCTCAGAATCACTTTTAAACCTTACCTCTGGTATCTTAAATCCCTATTGCTCAACGCATGGTGAAAGTATTGCATAAATGTGTCTGAAAATGAGCAATGGGCACCTGAGAGACTCATTTGCCTGTTTCACAAATGATCATATTTGACTAGAGATTCTGTTTGGGATTCAGTTGTGCATTCTGACAGCAATCGCTTTCAAAAAACGATACATTCTGGATGAGGTCAAGGTGCAGGAACACTGTATTTAGGATGTGTTTGCACTTATTCTGTGTCTCTAGCTTCAACACAGCGATATATGTATATGCTCACTGATTTTTTGGTACATGCCCAGGGCAATAATCATTATGAGGATTTATTTCCTGATGTGCTAGGGGTAGTGTTGTGAAATACTTCAACACACTGGATCGCAGGTTTAAACCGCCTGCACTCTTACTCCTTAAAAACCAACAAATGCAGATATGTAGCAATCATATTGTAGCTGACACTCATTTGCCTGTTTCACAAATGATCATATTTTACTAGAGATTCTGTTTGGGATCCGGATGTGCATTCTGACAGCAATCTCCTTATCGCGGCTTTGCCCTTCTTGCCTCTTTGGACAATATCTCCATCTTGTGGTCGTTATTGGTAAAGTCTAGACAACATCTCCATCTTGTGGTCGTTGTTGGTAATGTCTTCTTATGCCCTTTTTTATTTTAATTCTCTATTAGTTGAATCTAGAATCTCTACAATGGAGATGAAAACATCAGTTTTATAGCAGACAATATGACATTATTTATAGTCCAATTAGAAACTTATTACCCTGTTTTTAACATAATAACAAATTAAAATTGATTAAAACTAAGTTTGGAACACCAGGGAACATAACAAATGATTTTTAGGAAAACCATGAGGTTCTCTGTGTCCAATGCCTGCAAGGGGAGAAAGCTAGAATCCTTTGATTTTTTCAAAATTTGAAAATAAACATCATATAACAACAGCTTTCATTCCTAGGAGTGAAAAATAACCATTTTTGAAGACATAGTAGTTTCTAAAACACTACAATAAAGTTAAAAACATCAGTTTTATATTACATTATTTTTAGTGAAATTAGTCATTTTTTGCACTATTTTTAATAAAATATCTAATTAAAAGTGATTAAAATTAAGTTTGGAACAACAAGGAACACAAAAAAAAAAGATTTTTAGGAAAACCATGAGGTCCTCTGTGCCCGATGCCTGCAAGGGGAGAAAGCTAGAATCCTAAAAAAAAGTTATCAATTCTAGAGCCTAAGAGGAAAACAAGACAAATGTATATCTCCAAATAATTTTATGTGCTTCAGAAGAGCCCAGGAAAGTTTTTTGCATACATGAAACCACGCCCGTTTGCACATAAGCAGACATGGTTGCACACACGACTGCATGAAAGCACACGTGCATGCGAAGTCATCCTGTTGAGCATTTGAAAAGCCGCACCACGCCGCACTTGAAATAGCTCTTACATTAGTGGTAGACGCAGGAATCGCCTTTTTATTTACGCTCTTACCAACGCGATGGAAAGCAAAACAAAGCAAAGCAGAGCAATACAAAACGAACAAACGAAAACCCTCACGTCCCGCACTTGCATATAACGCCGTTACGTGCCCAAGCGGTATTGTACGTCATCCTAGCACTGCACCCCGGGGCGTAAGGTATATGGGAACGAGCACACGCCACGAATCGTCTCGAATCACTCCCTACAGCTGTAAGGCACCTTGAAGCGTGCACCCCCAACATTCTTCTTTGCACATCTGTGAAAGGTAAACTCTTGAGCAAACTCTGAACCAGCTCTAAGGAAACTAATCTGATTAGACGTTACTTTGACTCATCTTTTTACTCTCAGTGCTGGATTGCTCAAACTCCAGCTAGGGTTAGGTTTAACATTCCCACGCTACTTAGACACTTTGTTTACGCTCAGTGCTGGATTTTGGGAACTTCAGGACGAGTGGGAATTTTCTCCTATCTGTCAATTCTGTTTTGTTTTGGAGACTCTTGGCTGCCTATATTGTACAGTGCAGCGTGAAGGAAACATTTTCCAAAACTGTGTCAGCTCAAAAGTTGTAAGAAAACCTCTCCAGCTGCTTTACCTCTCTTCATTTTTGTCATTTAATGTGACAATCGATGTATAACTGGAGCCTTACATATGCAAATGGTGAGGCTCCAGTTCGACACCACTTTACAGTATATGACAAAAGCATGGCAGACTGTGCCGGACCAGCTGGTAACTTCCGCTTATTTTGACCATATTAAACATTGGAAATCTTCCCACTTGCATTTGTGACACTTGATTTTGGCTCCACCTAAGACACTCTTAAATCTTCAAACACTTTTCTCTTCTCCCGCAACACTCTTGTCCGTCGGCACTGTGTGGCAGCGTTGCAGGACAACCCATCTCACCACGGAAAGGAACCTAACAGCTTTGGTAAGAGAGGAGGAAAGGACATGGCCCGTACGGGGCTCGAACCCGTGACCTTGGCGTTATTAGCACCACACTCTAACCAACTGAGCTAACCGGCCTCGTGACAGTGCCCCTCTCTGTGCTGCAAAAAATCAAACTCAGGGAATTTCTTTTGTCCTCCTTTGAATAGAAAGCCGTGTAATTCAGTGTACGGGCTTTCTCATGCAGTTTCATGGTTTCACAGCATTATTCAGCTGATTTTAAATGTACCTAAAGGAGAAACATTATTGAAGACCATCAATTACCAAGAGCTTTTGTCAAAGGTTTTGGTGGTCATTTTTAATGACCACAGAGCACTATGACCTCGGTTTTACATCTCATCCAAAAGACAGCGCCCTTTTACAACACAGCTTCTCCGTCACTATATTGGGAGATTGGGACCCGCACAGACCTCAGGGTGAGCGCCTCCCCGCTGGCCCCATTAACACCACTTTCAGCTGGAAGCTTTGTTTTTCCCTGTAGCTCACCCTCATCCAGGTACTGACCTGGCTCACACCTGCTTAGCTTCAGTGGGTTTTCAGTTGCGAGTTGCAAAAGTTGGGATGCAAGTGATGGAGCCGTTCGCTGCAAAAGCCACTGCATTGGCCAGGAATCGAAACCAAGCCTCCTGCGTGGCAGGTGAGAGTTCTAACAATGAACCACCAATGCTCAATGCCTGTACCTTCAAAAAAGACGCTTTTTTGGTGCTGTGTGCAAAAAGCGTCGACATCTACTTCCAGCTGCAAAATGCCATCCGCGGACGCTGTGAATTTATTTATTTAGACACCGCTCAGAATCCCCTGTAAGATTCTCCTTCAATTCCGTTTTGCAGTGCTTTAGCTCTTTCAAAAGGCTTCGCTTTGCTAGTCACAATCCAAGGCTCGTGACAGCACCTGAAAACACTCACCACTGCATTGGCCGGGGATCGAACCTGGGTCAACTGCTTGGAAGGTTGCTATGCTCACCACTATACCACCAACACACGCCCGCCGGAGCCCTCAAGGACACCACCAGAGAATGCTCACGATTTCAGAAGCTGTCTCCGGGACGTGCTGATTCCACACATCCTGAATAAATCATGTTATTGTTAGTTGCTGTAGCAAGACGTTCAAATGAGTTTCATGGCCAGATGGACTGTTTCCTCAAGTGGTATAGTATTGCAGTAAGACAGCACGATGCCTGCAAGACTGTCACGCTAAACACCACAGATTGTGTTTGTCCGTTCGTGTCAGTCGTCCTGCAGCCACGGGAAGTGGGACACAAACATGCTGCAATGCTTTCAAGACGTTAGGATTTGTTTGTGCAACATCCGAGAAGAGTACTTGTGGCTTGAATGTGACTGAGCAAGGTGTTTAAAGACAGAGACTGAAAACTGTTAAAGGATGAGTCAAAGTAACGTCTAATCGGATTAGTTTCCTTAGAGCTGGTTCAGAGTTTGCTCAAGAGTTTACCTTTCACAGATGCGCAAAGAAGAATGTTGGGGGTGCACGCTTCAAGGCGCCTTACAGCTGTAGGGAGTGATTTGAGACGATTCGTGGCGTGTGCTCATTCCCATATACCGTACTCCCCGGGGTGCAGTGCTAGAATGACATACAATACCGCTTGGGCACGTAACGGCGTTATATGCAAGTGCGGGACGTGAGGGTTTTGCGTTTGTTCGTTTTGTTTTGCTCTGCTTTGCTTTGTTTTGCTTTCCATCGCGTTGGTAAGAGCGTAAATAAAAAGGCGATTCCTGCGTCTACCACTAATGTAAGAGCTATTTCAAGTGCGCCGTGGTGTGGCTTTTCAAATGCTTAACAGGATGATTTTGCATGCACGCGTGCTTTCATGCAGTCGTGTGTGCAACCATGTCTGCTTACGTGCAAACGGGCGTGGTTTCATGTATGCAAAAAACTTTCCTGGGCTCTTCTGAAGCACATAAAATTATTTGGAGATATACATTTGTCTTATTTTCCTCTTAGGCTCTAGAATTGATAACTTTTTTTCATTTTTGGCATTTTTCATCATTTTCCAGAAAGTGGTTGCAAGCCCGATATCATGCGAAGAAACTTCAGGATTCGGGGATCAGTCAATGGATTTTCTTCAAAGTTGGATTTTTGCACTCTGTGGACCAAGAGATGTTGTTCTATAATGTTTTTTTTTTTTCAAATTTAAAAATATCATTTTTTCATGGAGCTTTGAAGGGGATGGATTCACCCTCCTTTAGCCAGGACAGAGCTCCAGGAGCCTGGGTAGGATTCTAGCTTTCTCCCCTTGCAGGCACCTGGCACAGAAGACAATATTTTTTTCCTTAAAATCTTTTTTTTTTGTGTTCCTTGTTGTTCCAAACTTAATTTTAATCACTTTTAATTAGAGATTTTATTAAAAATAGTGCAATAAATGACTAATTTCACAAAAAATAATGTAATATAAAATGGATGTTTTTAACTTTATTGTAGTGTTTTAGAAACTAATATGTCTTTAAAAATGGTTGTTTTTCACTCCTATGAATGAAAACTGTTGTTATATGATGTTATATGATGTTTTTTTTTTCAAATTTTAAATGATCATTTTTTCATGGAGCTTTGAAGGGGATGGATTCACCCTCCTTTAGCCAGGACAGAGCTCCAGGAGCCTGGGTAGGATTCTACCTTTCTCCCCTTGCAGGCACCTGGCACAGAAGACATCATTTTTTTTCTTAAAATCTTTTTTTTTTGTGTTCCTTGTTGCTCCAAACTTAATTCTAATCACTTTTAATTTGAGATTATATTAAAAATAGTGCAATAAATGACTAATTTCACTAAAAATACTAAAAGTAATATAAAACGGATGTTTTTAACTTTATTGTAGTGTTTTAGAAACTAATATGTCTTCAACAATGGTTATTTTTCACTCCTAGGAATGAAAGCTGTTGTTATATGATGTTTATTTTCAAATTTTGAAAAATCAAAGGATTCTAGCTTTCTCCCTTTGCAGGCATCGGACACAGAGAACCTCATGGTTTTCCTAAAAATCATTTTTTATGTTCCCTGGTGTTCCAAACTTAGTTTTAATCAATTTTAATTTGTTATGTTACAAACAGGGTAATAAATTCTTAATTGAACTATAACTAATTTCATATTGTCTGCTACAAAACTGATATTTTCAGCTCTATTGTAGAGATTCTAGAATCAACTAATAAAGAATTGAAATAAAAAAATGCATAAGAAGACATTACCAACAACGACCACAAGATGGAGATATTGTCTAGACATTACCAACAACGACCACAAGATGGAGATATTTTCCAAAGAGGCAAGAAGGGCAAAGCTGCAATAAGGTAAAATCATTTTTTGAAAGAGATTGTTGTCAGAATGCACATCCGTATCCCAAACAGAATCTCTAGTAAAATATGATCATTTGTGAAACAGGCAAATGAGTGTCCGCTACAATATGATTGCTACATATCTGCATTTGTTGGTATTTAAGGAGTAAGAGTGCAGGGGGTTTAAACCTGCGATCCAGTGTGTTGAAGAATTTCACAACACTACCTCTAGCACATATGGAAATAAATCCTCATAATGATTATTGCCCTGGGCATGTACCAAAAAATCAGTGAGCATATATATATATATCACTGGGTTGAAGCTAGAGACACAGAATAACTGCAAACACATCCTAAATACAGTGTTCCAGCACCTTTGACCTCATCCAGAACGTATCATTTCTTGAAAGGGATTGCTGTCCGAATGCACATCTGAATCCCAAACAGAATCTCTAGTAAAATACGATCACTTGTGAAACAGGCAAATGACTGTCTCAGGGGCCCATTTCTCATTGTCAGACATGTATGCAATGCTTTCACTGTGCATTGAGCAATAGGGATCAAAAACACCGCAGGTAAGGTTAGAAGTCATGTTCTATGATCATTTCTTTCAGCATTAGGGACTAAATATACTTAACGTATGATGCTAAAATGTTATTTTTACATATATTAATGTAATAAATGATTGCTTATGCTTTATAAACAAATCTAATTATAATAAAAGCTTTGCATTTATCTTGTACCATAGAACATGATTTTCTTTGTATTTCAAGCCCACAAAGTGTCCAAATGATGCACTATATGATATTAGGAAGATTATCACATGCATATCGGTATTATCTTTCTTATGAAAATGCATTCCTTTCATTACCTTTTACTTTTTTAAAATGAACTCAAATTGTGTATAATGTAATAATTTAAGTAGAATAGATTCAGGTAGAAAATATAGAGTCATGATGTTTATGTCTGACATCATTTCACATGGGTGAATTTTAAGCTAAGAAATAAAAACATTTACAATGAAGATACCATTGCTTAATTTTAAATGCCTTTAAAAAATAAATACCTCCTGAGAATAATTTGCCACTCAAAGATCCTTGGTAAGGTACTGTTTGAATCCAATCAGGAGAAGAGCATCCAGGGAGTGCTTTCTATAGAGTCCAGCTTGGGTCACTCTCTTCCGGAGAGCCTGCTGATACTTTTTAACTACTCAGGGCCTGTAAGGATATAAAACACCGGTTTAAACATTTTATACCTATAAGACAAATTAGAATTTTAGTAAAAAATAGATACATCTGAAAAATATAAAGTCTTACTGCTGATAGAGTTCTTCAGAGCTCACATCTTCCCCTTCCTTATCTGCTTCTGTTTCAGTTTCTAGAGCAGCCTCTGGCATCTCTTCCTCCTGGACAGCGGCCTCTTGCTCAGGGCCGCTGGAATGTAGGTAGATTCTTTTCAACATGCTTTTACATAATATGTTGTAACAATGATTTCAAAAAGAAATTACAGAAGCGTTATAGATTAAAAATATCTCACCTTGCCGATGTGTCTTCAGGTTTCCCATGTACAAAAAGGCCCAAGGACTCTAGCAGTCTATTCTGTTTGCCTCACCAGACACGATCTCTATTCTGTGGTAATCCACGATGACCCCGTTCTTCAGGTGATTCATCATGTCCTCCCTCGCCTGTTGAGAGGCCATCCTGATCTGTTCTGCCATGGCGTGCTTCATACACGCCCTCTTCAAGAGAGCAGGAAGCTGATCAAAAGTATTCAGGCAAATCTTGCACACCAGGGGAATCCTCGCGGGTTTCCTTTGAAAATAAATAATACCATCTGTGTATAGAAACAAGCTAAGACTGATTTATTAAATTATCCTTAAAATTCTCTCTCATAGTTTGAGCATAATGATTTTATTGCATTTATATAAGAATTGCTCATTGCTCCAAAATAAATAATGGTTTCATAAAAAAGTGAACACTTACTTGGTCTCAGTCACAGACTTTCCAATAGAAGCCATTGTGGAGTTCAGCAACTGCAGGTCCTAGAAGTGGGGAAGGAATTTTAAAAGAGAAATTGAATTACAATACAGAAGGAATGGCTGAGGGATCACTGAAATATATATATATACAAATTCCAAAGACTGAGTCCATATAGAAACAACTACCTTTCATTTTCAGTATAAGAAAAAAAAACATTATCTTCCAAAGCATCATAAAATTGTCCCTTCTTCCAGACTCTACTTCTCTCTTGTAGTAGTATAGCAGACCTTTCAAGGGGCGCTTTTATGAAGACAGAGTTATGTTCAGGTACTTTGCTTGATGGAGGAAGCTCATTACGGACTCTGTGATCTGCTCACCTGGAGTCTGGAAGAAGGGACAATTTTATGATGCTTTGGAAGATAATGTTTTTTTTTTCTTTGAAATCGAAATGAATCAGAATATCAGTGCAAAAGACAAACTCTTGGTTTGGTTTAAAGAGATATGGTTTTAAAACAGACAAAATGTAGAAAACAGGTGTTTCTCACTTTTGGAAAAGAATGGACCGGGGGTATTTTACTAGTTGCATTGCTTATCTCACTGGGTTACAGCCCTGCAGTATCACACGAGGGCCAGTGGCGCAATGGATAAAGCGTCTGACTATGGATCAGGAGATTGCAAGTTTGACTCCTGTCTGGCTCGGCTGGTTTTTAAACGCATCGGGCTACTCCCCTAAGTAGTCTGTGCTACTTACTGCATTGTAATCGTACTCAGTAAGAGATTTCCTTCATGTAAATGAACTGCACCTGACAGCTTTAGAAAATCACCTGGGCTCAGTACGGTGCTGAGAGCTCAGCATTGCTGTTGTTCTAATTAGCACGCACTGCATCGGCTATGAACCCGAACTTTTCAATTATTCCGATCAGTAAGTCAACACGTAGTCCACATGAAAGGTAGAAATATTCTCTTGTCTGTCTCTTGTTTGTATAGAACTGAATGTCCCTGACAATGTACTGTTAGTTTTAATTGAAGAACGGCATTTGTGTTCAAATATATCAGACAAGTTTACGTAACTGCTCATGCGACACTCAGTTGTAATTAGTCAAGAAATAAAGTCGAACAACAGCTGCGGGTTTGATTCTGAACGTATCAGATTGCAGCACCTTTTTCTTCAATTGACAAATGATAGAGATTCGAAGAGAGATCCTTCAGACCAGCAAGCAAACCCACGGCTATTTCGGTTTTCTATCTAGGCAACGTTGGTGTCTGCAATACCATACATGAAAGCGTGATGCAATTTCTGTGGCTAAATTTGTTGCACGTCATGCACAGTAAGAATGTTTCTAACACCAAATACAAAGTCAACATTTAGCGATCACGCCTTCTCCTCAGTTAACCCACTGAAACCCTTGCTTTTAACAGTTCTTTAATGCGTGCTTTACGAGCACCTACATATTGTGTCGGTTCTTTCAGTTTTATTCATTAGGTTTTCAAAGGCATAAGTAAAACACCAGAGGTGCGAACGCAAGATGTGTGGTTATCTGAAGAACTCATTTCCATGGCAGCAGGGCCAAGCGATTTAGCGTTTTTATAGTACCAGGAAAGGAGAAGTGGCACTTCGCCTTTGCCGCGCAGGCACAAAGAGACGTACCACCCAGGGACGCATGTCTCAGTTTTTCCAATGTAAACATCATCACCGCTAAAGAAGATGGCGCAGAAGGCTCCACAGTCGAAACGTTGTGCTTCTTTTCTTCTCTTTTCAGCATGGAGTAAACCTTTGCTTGATCCTTTGCAGCCTACGCATGCTGACACAGCTACCTTTCTCTTAACGCGCCTCAATCATTATTCACCAAAACCATCAGCAGAATGTGTCGCCTTTGTGGTGATGTCACTCCTCTGCTTCACAAATGTCCTTAGTGACGGACCATTTCTTTCTGCCATTTTTCCGGAGCGGTTATTGATTGCTCCATCATTTCCCTCATACTTTCCATCCCTAGATTGAAAAAAAAAAAACAGAAACAGGCTGACAGGACGACAATCAAATTGCAAAAACTCATCAAAGCACTCGATAGAGTATTTGAATCCACAAGTAGCTACGAGCAACTTTGTCCTGGCTTGCATGAAAGTCGGAAAATGTCAAAAAGAAAAAGATGGTGGCTTTTTCATATCTGTTCTTTTATTTTTAGTTCGTTGGCTCTTCTGTCCATTGTCCTCCTGCCTGGCTCTTGACCTGTGACTGTCTGAACGCACACATTAGACTTTCAGGCGGGGGATTTGTCCTGAGCCTCTGTGAAAGACCCACCCACCCCCATAAATAACTGCTCTAGAAACACATGAATGCAAAACTAAACCACAGCTTAAAGAGGAGCTCCAACTCAGTGCCATACTAATGTAAACGAAGTAATACTAAGACATGTTCTTATGGATTTGTCTTACCTTGAGATATGTAATTGGATTTCAGGATTAACTTCCTCATTCAATGTACTGGTGATTCTTTGCCTGGTCAGTACCTGGGTGGGAGACCTCCAGCGAACAATTAAGCTTGCTGCTGGAAGTGGTGTTAAGAGACTCTAAGGATCTTCCAGAGGTGTCTGTCCAATAGCACTAGTTGCCTTAGAGCTGGCTCAAACATTGCTCAAGAGTCTACCTTTCACAGATGCGCAAAGATGAATGATGGGGGTGCACGCTTCAAGGAGCCTTCCAACTGTAGGGACCGATTAGAGACGATCCGTAGCATGTGTTCGTTTCCATATACGCCCCGTGTCTCAACGGTAGGACAGAGTCAAATACTGCCTCGACACGTAACAGCGTTATATTAAACCGCAGGACTTGAGGGCTGTTTTGTTTGAATGTTCAAGGCATTGGTAAGAGCGTAGGTCAAGGGCCATTGGTGCATCTCCTGTAACTGGAGTAAAAATGCTATTCAAAGTGCAGTGACTAAAATCGTCATCCACATGTCTCCGTTGTTGATTGCTTTCTGCCTAAGAACGTTCTGTTTTCATGTCCGAACGGGGAGACTTTATCATTCCAACTTGAAGCCACCCTTAAGTCCTCTGAGGTGTGTGTGTGTGTGTGTGTGTGTGTGTGTGTGTGTGTGTGCTTGCACGTATGGCGTAAAAGGTTTCTTAAACGGAGAGCGAACTTGAAAAAAGTTGCCTCCGCTGCCGCCGCCGCCTCGCACTCCCTGTTCGATTGTAGCAAGAAGGCAGCGGCCGCAGCACTCGCTGTAGTCGTGGCCGAGTGGTTAAGGTGACGGACTTGAAATCCGTTGGGGTCTCCCCGCGCAGGTTCAAATCCTGCCGACTACGGCGTCCTTTGCATTTGGTTGCGTGCGTGCGTGTAAAAGGACCAGCGCCGTTTCGTTTTCGCTGGGACCTTTAACACTCTAAATCGCCTGGACCCGCAGCCTGTGAAATCGGTTCTTCAGCACCCACGATGGACGCTTTGCCGCTGGACACAGATAACGATGCTTTTCTGCAACGAGCTTTCCAGCTGAATTTTCTCGGCAGCTCCGTACTGAACCTGTTCTCCATTGCAACATAGTGGAGGCTCGTCACGTCTATAGCAAGGCTGTGTAGGACCGCATACGCCACAGTGACTTGTACACAGACCACATGAAAGGCAAGCAAAATACACTTTTAAAATTCCAAAGACTCACAAGGTCAGAGAAACAGCGATGACCTGAACAGATCTGTTACAGAAGTCTAGGCTGACCTTTTTAGAGCTGTAATTGCATTTTTGTTTAATAGAAGATCAAATCTACTCGCATGTACCAGCACCTTACAGTTTATTGATGTTAATTCTGTTTAAGTAATAAGATTGCTAACGATGTTGGACTTTAGCCGGTGTTTTTTAGAACAAATTGCTTACACTTCTGTAAGGAATACGCAGTACGTGCCTTTGTCAGTCATTGCTCACCATACCTGTAACTTTCTTATCTAACTCACTTCCTCAAATGGTGAAGGTCCACAAACATAAATGAAAAAAAAACCCTTGTTGTAGATGAGGTGCACAAAAAAGCAGCCCCTGATAGTGTATAACACATTTATACTATTGCAGAGACACATGTAACATATATATACTGTATATATATGAAACAAAAATAGAAACAGAAACAGGAATCGCTTACTCACCTGGAGAATCTCTGTAGGAATATCTAGCATTTATCAATGGAAATAAAAGCTGCTTTAATACAGTGCATGTTCAAACTCAAACCCTCAGCTGCTGTTCTTGTTTGTTTTGGGACAAACGTGTTCCTTATATGCTATATATGTATATATTAGCACCAATGTCGTTCTTAAAAACTAACATGAAATTGTCAGGGACATTCAGCTATATACAAAGACGAGACAGACAAAGTAATAATTCTGTATTAACGTGGCCTACATATTGACGCAATGATCGAACTAAGTGACGTGTTCTGATTCAGATCCCCTGCAGTTCATGCCAATTAGAACAATAGCAATGCTGAGTCCTCCCCACCCTACTGAGCACAAATTCAGCTGCTCTCCAGTTCTGTTCTGCATGTTTTTTCATTGCAATTGAGCTCGGAGCTGGAGATGATCTCCATACAGTTCTGTGTTCACCAGCCCGCACTTGCGTGCTAATTTACGGGTTGTGGCAAATGCTTTTCTATAGTTCATATACATGACGGCAACCTGTTACCGAGGAACCTGAGAGGTTTAAAAGCCTCACGAGCCAGGCAGGACTCAAACCTACAATCTTCTGATCCGAAGTCAGACGCGTTATCCATTACGCCACTGGCCCATAGAACATGCGCTTGCACTCCACCACAGAGAGCTCTACACTGCTACTAGTAGTACACTTCCCCATCTAAATTTTCACAGCAAGAAACTTGTGTTTCCTACTATTTTTATCAGGTTTAAAATATCATCTCCTTAAAACAGAAAAAGTGTTGATGTGTCGTGCTGAAATTCCGATTGATTTTGAATTCAAAGAAAAAAGGTTTTCTTCCAAAACACCATGAAATTGTCACATCTTGCAGACAATAGGTGTATTCCATGTTGAAAAGAGAAGAAAGAAAACCATGGAGCCTTTTACAGGTGTGAGGCTTCTTCAGGTGTGAGAAGACCTCACAGTCGAAATGCTGTGTTTCCGTTCTTCTCTTTTCAGCATGCAATAAACCTAGTACTTGTTCCTTTGCAGCCGAGGCATGCTGACGTAGCTACCCAGCTGAACATCTTGCAGACTCTACAGTACTTCTCTCCTGTAGAAGTAAAGCAGGGCTTGCTGGGTGAGCTTTTGCTCCAGTAAATTAGGTCACGTGTCATGTTAAATCACTTCTTCTAAACACAACATTTGCTGGTGCTAGCTTTCCCCATGAAAAGAGACATTTCCCTTACAGTACATGACATATCGTTTTTATTCTATCAATAAGTATAGAAATTAAACAAAAGAAAAAATGGTGTCGCCAAAGAATGCACAGCTCTGTCGCCTTGGGGAGGTGTCAAGGGCATTGAGCTCCTTGGACATGAAAAGTGCCCGATAAATGCCATTTCTCATCATTTCTCTTGGCGTCAGTTCTGCTATTAAATGGGACGGAGGCAACGGGCTCAGAGAGCAGGTTAAGTTCACACCGAACGCAGATGTGTCCAAGTGTCTGTAAAAGCGTGGTGCTCCGCTGGCGCTGTTCCCTAGTGGCTTAAAGTGCCCGCCTAGTAAGCAGGCGATCCTGGGTCTGAATACCAGCGGTGCCTCTCTCCGTGTCTTGTTGTGCCGAATGTATCATTTCAGACAAACATGTACAGCTTGGTTCAGTTTAATGCAAGAATTCATTTCCTTTCTGGAATAACTTGTTTTTGAAGAAATCCATACAGCTTGTGAAAGATGAAATCCATTTCTTGGTTGTCAGTGGAAAAAGATTGCCGGCTGCAAGAAGCGCAAGTGATTGTTTTCTTTGACCATAAACCTGCAAATGTAGGGAGCATAAGTGGCCGTCAGTCTCTGTGGCGCAATCGGTTAGTGCGTTCGGCTGTTAACCGAAAGGTTGGTGGTTCAAGCCCACCCAGGGACGCATGTCTCAGTTTTTCCAATGTAAACATCATCACCGCTAAAGAAGATGGCGCAGAAGGCTCCACAGTCGAAACGTTGTGCTTCTTTTCTTCTCTTTTCAGCATGGAGTAAACCTTTGCTTGATCCTTTGCAGCCTACGCATGCTGACACAGCTACCTTTCTCTTAACGCGCCTCAATCATTATTCACCAAAACCATCAGCAGAATGTGTCGCCTTTGTGGTGATGTCACTCCTCTGCTTCACAAATGTCCTTAGTGACGGACCATTTCTTTCTGCCATTTTTCCGGAGCGGTTATTGATTGCTCCATCATTTCCCTCATACTTTCCATCCCTAGATTGAAAAAAAAAAAACAGAAACAGGCTGACAGGACGACAATCAAATTGCAAAAACTCATCAAAGCACTCGATAGAGTATTTGAATCCACAAGTAGCTACGAGCAACTTTGTCCTGGCTTGCATGAAAGTCGGAAAATGTCAAAAAGAAAAAGATGGTGGCTTTTTCATATCTGTTCTTTTATTTTTAGTTCGTTGGCTCTTCTGTCCATTGTCCTCCTGCCTGGCTCTTGACCTGTGACTGTCTGAACGCACACATTAGACTTTCAGGCGGGGGATTTGTCCTGAGCCTCTGTGAAAGACCCACCCACCCCCATAAATAACTGCTCTAGAAACACATGAATGCAAAACTAAACCACAGCTTAAAGAGGAGCTCCAACTCAGTGCCATACTAATGTAAACGAAGTGTAGATTAAGCCGGCCCAGGGACGCCAAATAATGTAGGGAAAACCGGTTCAGGGACGCCAAATACCTGTTCACGAGGCCTGCTGCTGGTTACTCTCTGGCAACCTCCACTCTAGACTCTTAGAACAAAGGAAAGTTCTGGCACTCGGACACACTGGCCGTTCCGTGGTTGTCCGGGCTGAGTCTCAGGATGGTCAGGAGGCGCGCTGCGAGAATGTCCTGCCCTTGGGAGCCTTCTGCTCCTGGGCCGTCCTGCCCTTTAGAATCTTACTGAATCTTGTTGAATCTCCCTTTCTGAATCTGAATCTGAATCTCTCAGGCTCTCTGTGTTGCCTGTTTTTACCTGGAGGAACTTCAGCTCATTGATTGGCTGAAAGTTCCATGGGCATCAGAGTCCCACGTGGGTTACTCGGCCCTACCGGTCCCTGATTGGTTGATCAAGGTGAGATATGAGTCACTTACTCCTGACACTTAGTAATGCAGTCCAGATGTCCAACTGGCACTCCCTAAACAGATAGGCGCCAATGGATGACCATTGATCATGATAGCCAGGCTTAGCTAAGTGCATCCCCCTGTGGGAGCTGTCCTTATCAAAAGAAAACATCTTGCATGAATAGTTTCTCTGTGGCTGCACCACAGAGATGAACAGAGAAATGGGGCCTCATTTGGGAAGCTCAGAAACACTTAATTCTGCCTTATTATTAAGCCTCGCCGCTACATATCCCCCCTTTTTGAAGGCCACGAGGTCCCGAGGCATTGTTGCCTTCAAAACAAAACAGAGTTAAGTGATGTCCCTTGCCATTAGAACATTAATCTTAAATGTCTACATTACTCCTCTAGAATTCATACCGGAACCAGCATTGGATACAAACAGGATGAATAACATCTGGAGTATGTATAAACACGGTAGGAGACATTATCTCAGTCTAGGAATTACACATGAGGAAGTTCACTGTCAATATCTGATACCTCTGTAGTAGATATTTGGGGAGAAGTCACTTCCTTTCTTTTGACATGCTACCTTCGACTCATTTGTGCTACCCAGAGTACATCTTGATGCAAGAGTACAGCATTCAGAGTACACTGTCAGTCATGATCCAGCTACCCGGCAGTAGTGTTACAATAACAACAGTTCCTGTTCCCAGCCCCCGATAAACCACAACACCTGTGTTGGGTATCTGCTAGGGTGGTTTGGAGGTTTGTTCCATTAAAGCAAACTAACTACCTGTACCTCTTCAGGGCTTACTGTTTCTTGGATTTCTATCCAATTCAATAGTGTGGCACCTGAAGGCATCCAAGACCTCAAGTTTGGTCTTATGTTGTCTGGTTCCAGACCGTACAGTGTTAAGTTCAAGCTGTACTATGGCCTCCTCGGGAACTTGCAGGAAAACTGTTTGATTAGGTAGCTGCATTGCGGTAGCTGTATCATGCCTGTCACAAGTCATAGTGTCAGTTAAATGTGGTGTGCTGACCAGCCATTTACTTCCCACCTGCTCTTCATGGGGTTCATTAACCTCCCTCTGCCCATTAGTAGCTTTACACCCTTCATTGGTGAATCGTTTAGACACAGCCAATAGCTTTGGTAGCCATACCCATCTCAAGATTTGGAACCAAATTCAATCTTGGATTGCCTTCTGGGTGAGCTATGAGTGATGGGGTTAATGTCACACACTCCTCTACTGAGAAGAGTGGAATCAAGTCTGTTGGGATTTGTGCCATGGCTAGACTGGCTACAGTGGCACTAAACTCCCTTAACAGGTCTTGTGTCAACATTCTGGCCTGTTGCACACAAGCATAAACCCACTGTATAACACCAACAATCATGTCCACTGGTTGGGGAATAAGGTTTAACCCTGTTGCATAGGAAGTTGCCTTTAGGGTTTTCCCTAAGCTTTCCAACTTTTGCTGCTGTCGATACAGTCTGTCACTACCCTCTGGCATCTCTGACACCTGCCTTCTTGGGGCAGTCAGGGTGAGAGTGCCAGTAGCACACAAACCTACCAGAAAAAGCAAACGTGCAACAGTGGCGGCAGCAATCAGTCCTCCCAAAAGTCTTTTCGGGTGGCTGATCCCAGTCATCTCCTTCTGAGTGACTGTTGCCTTTCTAAGCTGGCGCAGCGTGTACATGGTGTCTTTCTCAGTATGCCCTGTGGCATCTTGGGCACCAACATCCTGGAAATCTGGGGAGATCTGACGCAGCTGCTGATGCTGCTCCTCCTTTTCCAGGGCATCTGCTTTTTCGATTTGTTCATGCCTGTGCTCTAGGAACCCTGCAGGGGGCGGTGCAGCGGTGGAGCATGCCTGACCCTCGGCTGAGTGGTCATCTGGAGCACCTGAGTGATCTGGGATTGTTACCCCATTCTCACTGTTCCGGTCCACCCTGCACACTTCCTGATTGAGGAATCCCTCTATCGGCATGTTTACAATCGTTCGCTGGGCGTGGGTGTAGGACACCTGCTCGCTCCCCCCTTCCCTCGCTAGGGGTTCAGGGAGCTGCCCCAGCACTGGGATAGCTAGTTCACTGTCTTTGAACTTACTATCACTCACCAGGCCCATGTCAGTGCAGGCGGGGATTCTGACACCCCTCTTTGCGATGTCCTGTACTGGCAGGCGGGTGACTTGACCATCCAGCTCCAGTCTGGCTGAACCACTGTTGGTCAGACTCAGACTGACAGACTGAGCTGGTGGCTGTAAGAAAACCGGCTCGGCTTTCATTCCCTGTCCCTTCTGGGGGACTGGGTGTGCTGGCAATCCTGCCGTTGAGGCAGGAACAATCAGGTCAGTCTCACTCACTACCTGGTAGTTGTGAGAAATAATGTTACCTGACTGCAGGTTCCCTGGGTCACAGCAGAGGGAATCGGCATCTGGGATCAGGTGTGTCCACAGCGCAGTAGTCTCAGCGTCCAGCTGGACCTCCTGTCTAACCTGTGAATGTTGCACCAGGGGCACCTGGCGGTGGCCCTGTGACAGCTGCTCAAGCATATCCTCACTAATAGAGGACCTCTCAGGGCTAAGGGTGAGGGCTACATCACCAACCTGCTCTCCTGCCATCTGGATCCCTTCCACCACTGCGGGGTGGTGGTCCTGACCCCTCTTGGGTGCCAGGGTGCACAGGGAAAGCTCCTTTTCATCGCCAGGTGGGGAGATCTGCTCCTCTTTAGGGATGTAAAAGGGGTGTGCTTTACCTGGTGGATCAGGCGGCTGCTTGGAGCACCGCTCCTGTGGCAGGGAGGCTGTTGGGACCTCAGCCGGGACACGACTTCCCTGTATATCCGGGGAACAAGGAAATATTTTTATTTCTTGTCCAGAGGGAACAGAAGGAATCTTCACATAGGCTTCTGTGTTCGGTGGGCACTGTGTGAGCACAGTCTGCCTCTTGGCCCCCCTTTTCTTCTGTACAGAAGGCTTAGGAGCCTTGACCTGTTTCCACACTTTGCCTTTCTGGCGATCCACCAAAGGTTCCTCTCTGAGTCGCATGCCCTTTTCTTTTTCAACCCTTTTGAGCTTGCCGTGTGACATCAAACACCTTTCAACCTCAGTGTCAATCAGTGTCTCACTGGGTAAGACATCTCCCATGGCAGCCTTGAGGTAAAAGCTTCTTGCTTTTCCTCTGCGTTTTACTGCCTGCTCTGTGACTTCAGGGGTGGAGTCAGCACTCACTTGGGAGTGGCTGAATTCATCCAGGCAGGAACCCTTCCGCTCAATCAGATAGACTGAGGGAGGGAGAGGGGGCGGGTCTCCGCCTCCTCCAGTGGAGAGTATCGGCTCATTCACGCTTCCGGCAGCCTTGGGGAGCGGTTATCCCTGTCCTAATAAAGCTTGTTCAAGCCTGGCCAGGCGGGCGGCTACTGAATCCTTTTGTTCAGCCTTTTCTAGCCCTTTCCCTCCCCCGGTGTTCTCATGGCACTTAGGACGCTGGGTGCGGTCCTGTGTGCCTGCTTTGGAACGGGGCTTAGCCAGCTCAGGAGCCTGTGCTCCTTCGAGCAGGAGGGAATTAACCCTGCTGGCTCTGACGGCGGACACAGTCGCTTTAACAGCTTTTTGCTCAGAGCGACTTTGGACATCATACTCCCAGGCTTTCTGCACGAATCTCTTAATATCAGTCATTTTCATGGTCTGTGCATCTGTATGCATTAAGATCATCTTTCTGACTGATGGGTGGAGATTCGCAATGAATAAACCCTTGAAATGTGTGTTCTCTTCGCAACCCTCATCATTTCGCCCTGCAAAATAAGTTTGTCTAAGTCTCTCGTAATATTCGCGAGGGGACTCTGCTCTCTCGTGCTTAATGTTAAGAGCGGCGGCTATCGCAGCAGTCGGGTCAATAAACGCACTGTATTCTTCGATAAGTGCTTGACAAAGCTGCTCAAAATCATTACAGACTTCTTTCATCTGCCTAGCCATCCACTCATGTACAGCTCTGCTGGTAGTTTTCCTGACCAGAAACACTTTCTCCTGTTCTGTGGCATTTGGCAGGTACTGCAGGTTATACCTGAGGTCTTGAATATAACTCTTGATATTATTCTCTGACACTGCGGGGTCAAATCTCTCTATGTCCTTCGCTAGCTCTCTCAGAGAATGGAGATTTATTCTAGCGTCTCCGCTGACGGAGATATGGCAGATATCGTGGTCAGACCTGTCGCTGCTAGAGAGAGTGCTTAATAGCGACTCGAATTCAGACCTTTTAGCAACCATCGTTAAACTTAAAGAGTATTACTTTTAAGTACGAAATCACAGTTTTACCACAGAAAACCACAAGATCAAGTATGCAATCAACCCGGTAGATCGCAAAAGATCACAAAACAATCAAGCACTGCTTAAAGAGCAAGGGGAACTTTTTTTCTTTCGGCTTTCAGCACACTGTATTGTCGTGTATGAAACCCGCGGCGTTTTATATTGAATTATTCCGCTTGGTTGACTCATTTCAGTCTTGCCACGCCCGTGCCAGGGACGCCAAATAATGTAGATTAAGCCCACCCAGGGACGCCAAATAATGTAGATTAAGCCGGCCCAGGGACGCCAAATAATGTAGGGAAAACCGGTTCAGGGACACCAAATATGTAATCATAGTGGCTCTCTGAAGGCACCAGTTTTGTAGGGTTTGGGCATTTACTGAGACAATTATTAATTGTAGCAGTAAATCACAAAGTTGATTCTTTTGATGGCTTTAGAATCCAACCATGTGACATAACTCAAACAACGCGCACACACAGGTACTAATACACGAGGATACATTTATTAATACATAGAATATGCATATACCTAACAGATCTTATCGAGAGGGTTATCAGAATACAAAAGGTATATTCGGTCAGTTACAAAGTGTTACACATATCAAGAGGACATACGTTCAGTATATCATTCATTTAGACCGTTTCGTAAAGTGAACTTGGTTACAACTTCTACATTAGATACTCAAAACAAGTACATAACTCTTAGGAATTAAATTGATATCAACTGGTTGGGATAACAATTGAATTCTCGAGCTGTAATGCATTGAAGTTGAATACTCATCCAATCTTTGGGGATTCAGATCTCCTGCGGGCACAAAGAAACAGTTGCAGGCTGTTGCTGTCCAATCCGCGCTCTCTGGCTCCGTGCCAGGCTGTGCTGTGCGGCTTGTGACGGTGCGCTGCTGATGCTCATTGTTGGCTTTAACTAGCAAAGTTTGTGCACAGGAGAAAAGATGACTGTGGGTCCCAGCAAGTCAGGAAGAGGACCGGTTCGTTCCCGATGAAGAGCTAGTTCTGAATAGTGATTCAGCTGTCCACAGTTCCGACCTGTTCACGAGGCCTGCTGCTGGTTACTCTCTGGCAACCTCCACTCTAGACTCTTAGAACAAAGGAAAAATCTGGCACTCGGACACACTGGCCGTTCCGTGGTTGTCCGGGCTGAGTCTCAGGATGGTCAGGAGGCGCGCTGCGAGAATGTCCTGCCCTTGGGAGCCTTCTGCTCCTGGGCCGTCCTGCCCTTTAGAATCTTACTGAATCTTGTTGAATCTCCCTTTCTGAATCTGAATCTGAATCTCTCAGGCTCTCTGTGTTGCCTGTTTTTACCTGGAGGAACTTCAGCTCATTGATTGGCTGAAAGTTCCATGGGCATCAGAGTCCCACGTGGGTTACTCGGCCCTACCGGTCCCTGATTGGTTGATCAAGGTGAGATATGAGTCACTTACTCCTGACACTTAGTAATGCAGTCCAGATGTCCAACTGGCACTCCCTAAACAGATAGGCGCCAATGGATGACCATTGATCATGATAGCCAGGCTTAGCTAAGTGCATCCCCCTGTGGGAGCTGTCCTTATCAAAAGAAAACATCTTGCATGAATAGTTTCTCTGTGGCTGCACCACAGAGATGAACAGAGAAATGGGGCCTCATTTGGGAAGCTCAGAAACACTTAATTCTGCCTTATTATTAAGCCTCGCCGCTACAGAAGTAATACTAAGACATGTTCTTATGGATTTGTCTTACCTTGAGATATGTAATTGGATTTCAGGATTAACTTCCTCATTCAATGTACTGGTGATTCTTTGCCTGTTCAGTACCTGGGTGGGAGACCTCCAGCGAACAATTAAGCTTGCTGCTGGAAGTGGTGTTAAGAGACTCTTAGGATCTTCCAGAGGTGTCTGTCCAATAGCACTAGTTGCCTTAGAGCTGGCTCAAACATTGCTCAAGAGTCTACCTTTCACAGATGCGCAAAGATGAATGATGGGGGTGCACGCTTCAAGGAGCCTTCCAACTGTAGGGACCGATTAGAGACGATCCGTAGCATGTGTTCGTTTCCATATACGCCCCGTGTCTCAACGGTAGGACAGAGTCAAATACTGCCTCGACACGTAACAGCGTTATATTAAACCGCAGGACTTGAGGGCTGTTTTGTTTGAATGTTCAAGGCATTGGTAAGAGCGTAGGTCAAGGGCCATTGGTGCATCTCCTGTAACTGGAGTAAAAATGCTATTCAAAGTGCAGTGACTAAAATCGTCATCCACATGTCTCCGTTGTTGATTGCTTTCTGTCTAAGAACGTTCTGTTTTCATGTCCGAACGGGGAGACTTTATCATTCCAACTTGAAGCCACCCTTAAGTCCTCTGAGGTGTGTGTGTGTGTGTGTGTGTGTGTGTGTGTGCTTGCACGTATGGCGTAAAAGGTTTCTTAAACGGAGAGTGAACTTGAAAAAAGTTGCCTCCGCTGCCGCCGCCGCCTCGCACTCCCTGTTCGATTGTAGCAAGAAGGCAGCGGCCGCGGCGCTTGCTGTAGTCGTGGCCGAGTGGTTAAGGTGACGGACTTGAAATCCGTTGGGGTCTCCCCGCGCAGGTTCAAATCCTGCCGACTGCGGCGTCCTTTGCATTTGGTTGCGTGCGTGCGTGTAAAAGGACCAGCGCCGTTTCGTTTTCGCTGGGACCTTTAACACTCTAAATCGCCTGGACCCGCAGCCTGTGAAATCGATTCTTCAGCACCCACGATGGACGCTTTGCCGCTGGACACAGATAACGATGCTTTTCTGCAACGAGCTTTCCAGCTGAATTTTCTCGGCAGCTCCGTACTGAACCTGTTCTCCATTGCAACATAGTGGAGGCTCGTCACGTCTATAGCAAGGCTGTGTAGGACCGCATACGCCACAGTGACTTGTACACAGACCACATGAAAGGCAAGCAAAATACACTTTTAAAATTCCAAAGACTCACAAGGTCAGAGAAACAGCGATGACCTGAACAGATCTGTTACAGAAGTCTAGGTTGACCTTTTTAGAGCTGTAATTGCATTTTTGTTTAATAAAAGATCAAATCTACTCGCATGTACCAGCACCTTACAGTTTATTGATGTTAATTCTGTTTAAGTAATAAGATTGCTAACGATGTTGGACTTTAGCCGGTGTTTTTTAGAACAAATTGCTTACACTTCTGTAAGGAATACGCAGTACGTGCCTTTGTCAGTCATTGCTCACCATACCTGTAACTTTCTTATCTAACTCACTTCCTCAAATGGTGAAGGTCCACAAACATAAATGAAAAAAAAACCCTTGTTGTAGATGAGGTGCACAAAAAAGCAGCCCCTGATAGTGTATAACACATTTATACTATTGCAGAGACACATGTAACATATATATACTGTATATATATGAAACAAAAATAGAAACAGAAACAGGAATCGCTTACTCACCTGGAGAATCTCTGTAGGAATATCTAGCATTTATCAATGGAAATAAAAGCTGCTTTAATACAGTGCATGTTCAAACTCAAACCCTCAGCTGCTGTTCTTGTTTGTTTTGGGACAAATTGCAACTGAGCATCGCATGAGCTGTTACGTACCCTTATCTGTTAGGGAATTTCAAGGGAGGAGTTAGGTCAGAATGGGTAGGCTGCAAAACAACAAGTAAAGATTTATTCCAAGATGAAACGTTGTGGCGGTTTTCTTATCTTTTCAGCATGGACTAAACTTTTACGTGTTCCTTATATGCTATATATGTATATATTAGCACCAATGTCGTTCTTAAAAACTAACATGAAATTGTCAGGGACATTCAGCTATATACAAAGACGAGACAGACAAAGTAATAATTCTGTATTAACGTGGCCTACATATTGACGCAATGATCGAACTAAGTGACGTGTTCTGATTCAGATCCCCTGCAGTTCATGCCAATTAGAACAATAGCAAT
This sequence comes from Lepisosteus oculatus, assembly GCF_040954835.1. Lineage (NCBI taxonomy): Eukaryota > Metazoa > Chordata > Actinopteri > Semionotiformes > Lepisosteidae > Lepisosteus > Lepisosteus oculatus. The sequence continues at coordinate 1,246,300 of NW_027168064.1, forward strand.
GCTGAGTCCTCCCCACCCTACTGAGCACAAATTCAGCTGCTCTCCAGTTCTGTTCTGCATGTTTTTTCATTGCAATTGAGCTCGGAGCTGGAGATGATCTCCATACAGTTCTGTGTTCACCAGCCCGCACTTGCGTGCTAATTTACGGGTTGTGGCAAATGCTTTTCTATAGTTCATATACATGACGGCAACCTGTTACCGAGGAACCTGAGAGGTTTAAAAGCCTCACGAGCCAGGCAGGACTCAAACCTACAATCTTCTGATCCGAAGTCAGACGCGTTATCCATTACGCCACTGGCCCATAGAACATGCGCTTGCACTCCACCACAGAGAGCTCTACACTGCTACTAGTAGTACACTTCCCCATCTAAATTTTCACAGCAAGAAACTTGTGTTTCCTACTATTTTTGTCAGGTTTAAAATATCATCTCCTTAAAACAGAAAAAGTGTTGATGTGTTGTGCTGAAATTCCGATTGATTTTGAATTCAAAGAAAAAAGGTTTTCTTCCAAAACACCATGAAATTGTCACATCTTGCAGACAATAGGTGTATTCCATGTTGAAAAGAGAAGAAAGAAAACCATGGAGCCTTTTACAGGTGTGAGGCTTCTTCAGGTGTGAGAAGACCTCACAGTCGAAACGCTGTGTTTCCGTTCTTCTCTTTTCAGCATGCAATAAACCTAGTACTTGTTCCTTTGCAGCCGAGGCATGCTGACGTAGCTACCCAGCTGAACATCTTGCAGACTCTACAGTACTTCTCTCCTGTAGAAGTAAAGCAGGGCTTGCTGGGTGAGCTTTTGCTCCGGTAAATTAGGTCACGTGTCATGTTAAATCACTTCTTCTAAACACAACATTTGCTGGTGCTAGCTTTCCCCATGAAAAGAGACATTTCCCTTACAGTACATGACATATCGTTTTTATTCTATCAATAAGTATAGAAATTAAACAAAAGAAAAAATGGTGTCGCCAAAGAATGCACAGCTCTGTCGCCTTGGGGAGGTGTCAAGGGCATTGAGCTCCTTGGACATGAAAAGTGCCCGATAAATGCCATTTCTCATCATTTCTCTTGGCGTCAGTTCTGCTATTAAATGGGACGGAGGCAACGGGCTCAGAGAGCAGGTTAAGTGCACACCGAACGCAGATGTGTCCAAGTGTCTGTAAAAGCGTGGTGCTCCGCTGGCGCTGTTCCCTAGTGGCTTAAAGTGCCCGCCTAGTAAGCAGGCGATCCTGGGTCTGAATACCAGCGGTGCCTCTCTCCGTGTCTTGCTGTGCCGAATGTATCATTTCAGACAAACATGTACAGCTTGGTTCAGTTTAATGCAAGAATTCATTTCCTTTCTGGAATAACTTGTTTTTGAAGAAATCCATACAGCTTGTGAAAGATGAAATCCATTTCTTGGTTGTCAGTGGAAAAAGATTGCCGGCTGCAAGAAGCGCAAGTGATTGTTTTCTTTGACCATAAACCTGCAAATGTAGGGAGCACAAGCAGCCGTCAGTCTCTGTGGCGCAATCGGTTAGCGCGTTCGGCTGTTAACCGAAAGGTTGGTGGTTCAAGCCCACCCAGGGACGCATGTCTCAGTTTTTCCAATGTAAACATCATCACCGCTAAAGAAGATGGCGCAGAAGGCTCCACAGTCGAAACATTGTGCTTCTTTTCTTCTCTTTTCAGCATGGAGTAAACCTTTGCTTGATCCTTTGCAGCCTACGCATGCTGACACAGCTACCTTTCTCTTAACGCGCCTCAATCATTATTCACCAAAACCATCAGCAGAATGTGTCACCTTTGTGGTGATGTCACTCCTCTGCTTCACAAATGTCCTTAGTGACGGACCATTTCTTTCTGCCATTTTTCCGGAGCGGTTATTGATTGCTCCATCATTTCCCTCATACTTTCCATCCCTAGATTGAAAAAAAAAAAACAGAAACAGGCTGACAGGACGACAATCAAATTGCAAAAACTCATCAAAGCACTCGATAGAGTATTTGAATCCACAAGTAGCTACGAGCAACTTTGTCCTGGCTTGCATGAAAGTCGGAAAATGTCAAAAAGAAAAAGATGGTGGCTTTTTCATATCTGTTCTTTTATTTTTAGTTCGTTGGCTCTTCTGTCCATTGTCCTCCTGCCTGGCTCTTGACCTGTGACTGTCTGAACGCACACATTAGACTTTCAGGCGGGGGATTTGTCCTGAGCCTCTGTGAAAGACCCACCCACCCCCATAAATAACTGCTCTAGAAACACATGAATGCAAAACTAAACCACAGCTTAAAGAGGAGCTCCAACTCAGTGCCATACTAATGTAAACGAAGTAATACTAAGACATGTTCTTATGGATTTGTCTTACCTTGAGATATGTAATTGGATTTCAGGATTAACTTCCTCATTCAATGTACTGGTGATTCTTTGCCTGGTCAGTACCTGGGTGGGAGACCTCCAGCGAACAATTAAGCTTGCTGCTGGAAGTGGTGTTAAGAGACTCTTAGGATCTTCCAGAGGTGTCTGTCCAATAGCACTAGTTGCCTTAGAGCTGGCTCAAACATTGCTCAAGAGTCTACCTTTCACAGATGCGCAAAGATGAATGATGGGGGTGCACGCTTCAAGGAGCCTTCCAACTGTAGGGACCGATTAGAGACGATCCGATCTAATCTCACTCTCACGGTTTGTATAGCCTGGAGCGAAAAGTACCATAAGCGTTCATTTTTGCAGCTACATGGACGTTCTGAATCGTTAAGAAAAAATTGTTGTAAAACCAACAGAAAGCACAGACTGCTATAACTAGTCCTAGTTATATAATGATTTTAAGTTTAATGATAAACTACTGCAAGGAATCGGTCCACCTGAGCAAACAGGATCGTAATGTTGACACTCAATAACGACACTGATATGTGCAGTTCCTGGACGGATAGCCCTCCTGCCCATCAAACAGACTGAGTGACTGTTCGTGTCATTTAGTGATGTCTGACCATTGACAAAGTACAACTATTTTTTTAGGGCGCAAATTAAGTTAGGTAAATCTTTTTGCCCAAAACTGAAGGGGCGACATTCCTCCCTCCCCCCGTGATGCCAGGCCTGTCCCCATCCTATTCCATAATGTCATTATATATAATACCATACAACAGTGACCGATCCTTACTAACTGCATGCGTTAAAATTGCACATCAGCTCATAGCAGGGGGCACATAGCCGCGATGTATTATCAATGTTAAATTTCAACCATAATATCGACAACATTAATAAACGCATACGTTGAGAAAATATTCAACCCAGCATATTTTCCGGTTATATACCACAATGCATTGCTAGTATTCGTTGGTCACGTTTTTCAAACGTAGAAGTATATCCGCAAATATCTCAGCAATCCTCTTTTGACGAGCAAGTATGAACAATAATAATACTATCTGAATACATACAGATCTTTCTTAATATTATTTTGATTAAAATAGTACGTGAATAAGCAAAAAATGGCACATAAAAATAGTGTGAATGGGGAAGATGACACAAAATCGTTTTGCCGTTTCTCTTTTCTTATTCTATGTTGTACTTTCAAACTTTGGGTACTCTTTAATTAGGACAGACTTTATTGCTCAACTGCTATGATGCAAGCCAAATTTTATACATTTATTTCAGCTTTGAGCTCAGTAAACCATTCATTTTTTAGATTATACTAAAGAAGATATTAATCATCATTTATTTGGGAAGTAATATTATATAATTTTCTCCTAGCTGCGGTGCTGAAGTCCCACCCTACATCAACAGAAAAAGAAATAAAGGAGCACGCAACGTGTTACTTGAAGAATGCATATGCAAGGCAGGGGGCCAGGAGATCTGGACACTGAAAATAATAGGTTTTTGGTTCTAACTGTTAGGACAATTAGACAGGGTTTGCAAATAGTGGACAAAAATCGTCTTAACTTCCATTGTAATATTTTTTTTTCTTGGAAATATAGAAGTTGTACATTTTAAAATGTATATTTGAATCAAAATGTGGTTTTGAGTTAGTGTGTTAATGTAATTAGTTTGTGTTTGTCGTTACTATACTGTATATTGCCATGTTACCAGAATTTGTAGCTGAAGTTTAAGACTAGTTGTGTTTTTTATGATTATTGCCCATATGTTGATTGTTGATTGATTGTATACAATGTATAATTTGAAATACATATGTTTCAGGTGTGAATGTGTATTTTCAGAATAAATTTCTAAACCTAATCATTGGCTTGATTTACTAGTTTCTACACCTGTAAAACCTGTCTTTGATGTATAATAGACCTCTACCCATATACGTATAATAGACCTCTAAAGTTATCTGTAACACCTACATTATATGTATAATAGTCCTCTGAATTTATCCGTATAATAGAACTCCAACCATTTACGTATAATGGACATCTAATCATAGACGTATAATTGACGTATAACAGTAGACGTATATTAGAATTTCATTCTAGATGAATTGCAGACCACATTTAGATGTCTAAGGTATGCGTTTAATAGACGTATATTATACGGCTTTTGCCCACTGGGAAGCTCGTTTCTTTCTACCATTATGTCACTATGACAAAATCTGTCTTTAAACACCTTGCTCAGTCTCTGACGAGACTGTCAAAAATTGCTTTCGCCGAGTGTATTGCAAACCGGCGGAAGCGGGGTATTGGGAAAAGTTTTCAACTAGCAATAATCGCGCCTCGGCTAAACCTCACAGTCTATGATACTGCCACTGCGCAAAGCTGACGGTTGCCAGGCAACCGCGGGGATCCTATGGAAATCGTTATCGATCGTCTCATGGCATGTCGTTGCTATAACGCTTCATATTTGTCGTCTTCTTCTTCTTCTAGCTTGAGGTTTTGAAGAATTTCATGACAGACAAGGGCTCCGTTGGGATCAAAGGGCGTTGTGAGAAAACCGTTGCTTATTTTCAGCAGCAGAAATACAACCCTTTAAATACAAGATGACAGAACAATGACGAAGGGCATGCCGGGAGGAACTCATGCACTACAGAGGAAAGGGGGCGGGCACGTACAGTTCACATTCAAGCCACAAGTACTCTTCTTGGATGTTGCACAAACAAATCCTAACGTCTTGAAAGCATTGCAGCATGTTTGTGTCCCACTTCCCGTGGCTGCGGGACGACTGACACGAACGGACAAACACAATCTGTGGCGTTTAGCGTGACATAGTCTTGCAGGCATCGTGCTGTCTCACTGCAATATTATACCGCTGGAGGAAACAGTCCATCTGGCCATGAAACTCATTTGAACGTCTAGCTACAGCAACTAACAATATCATGATTTATTCAGGATGTGTGGAATCAGCACGTCCCGGAGACAGCTTCCGAAATCGTGAGCATTCTCTGGTGGTAGGGGAGTTCAAGATGGCGCTCAGGTGGGAGGTAAAGTTTAGTGGTTGGGGAGTTTTTTTGAGTTTTTCATGACCTGAATGTTAATTTTTGCTTTTTTTGACTACAGAAAAATAAGGACTTAACACTAGTTGTTTAAACTTCAGTTATAATTGAAAGAAAAAAAAACGATTTTTTTTTAGGTTTAAAAAGTCCGATATGAGTAACACTGGGAAAAGAAAAGAGAGTGCTGGGTCTTCGAAGGAGAACTCTAAGATACCTCAATCGTATATGTATAGCACTACAAAAAAATCGATGGCAACTAAAGGGAAAAGTGAAGCAGCTGCAGGGGCAGCAAGAGGGCGGAGGCGCCGCGCGCCCGGCCGACGTGTTGGACCGGTGCCCTTTACGTGCTGAAATAAACACGCGACAGCCCCGAAATGTTTCCAGAGTGCTGTGCACTGAAGACTTGCCTGGTGCTCCTCCGTGCAGATTGTTTGTCCTCCTCCAGTGCGGGACGAGCCAACACAAGGGAGCGCATTCGCCAACATCCAGGCACACAATGCGATTTGGAAAGCAGCTCCTTTCCAAAGAGTTGCACACGAACGATCCTTCAGTCCCGCTCGGGGGGCACGGAACCCCCGCCCCACACAGCTTCAAGTAGCGAGTCAGGCGCCGGGGGTTTCGCTTACGGCCACACCACCCTGAACACGCCCGATCTCGTCTGATCTCGGAAGCTAAGCAGCGTCGGGCCTGGTTAGTACTTGGATGGGAGACTGCCTGGGAATACCAGGTGCTGTAAGCTTTTGCTCTCCCGGCCAGCAGGGGTCGCCGTTGGTGCCGTAGGCTTTGGGAGGAGAACCTGCAGGATGGAAAGGTGATCTATAGCCTCATCTCTAGAGATGTTTTGTTGCTGTGGCATGTGTGTGACCCATATTCAAAAAAAAAAACCCGTCTGTAAAACGAATATCGAAGCTGCCTCTAAATCTGCAAATGAAGATGAGTCGATAAACCACTCGTTTTTCGTATATCTAGACATTTATTCATTTGTTACCGATTTCATTCATTGAGCACGGATACAATAGAGGTACAGCCATTCACTGTTTGACATGTCTGCACTGGTACAGAACCGAGCAATCAGAAAACGGGTGAAACTGTCTTTAGACTCAGCATACAGTTACCACTCGGCCACCTCGTCTAGGAAACTGGGCTGTCCTGACATGGGTTGGCGCACTCCAGTTGATCTTTTTCTTTTTTTTCCCTCATACTCGAGGGTCATTTTCCTGTTCCACATGCGATTTCAACATTTTCCTTGGGAGATGTCAAGCCAGCAAGCCACTGCTGTGGTTCAGTGGCCAGTGTGGAGTTCAGTGGCCCTGTTGTACACAGAAAGCACATTGAGCTCCTTGGACATGAAAAGTTCCAGATAAAAGCCATTTGTCATCCTTTCTCTTGGTGTCGATGTTGCTATTGTATGTAAAGGTGGCAACTTGCTCAGCGAGCAGGCGGAGCACACACCGAATGCAGATGTGTCTGAGTGGTGTGTCCAAGTGGCTGCAAAAGGACAGCACTCCCGGGGCGCCGTGGCTTAGTTGGTTAAAGCGCCTGTCTAGTAAACAGAAAATCCTGGGTCCGAATCCCAGCGGTGCCTTTTTTTGTTCTGTGTTCTCGAACAGAACTGGTCATTATGGACAACCGCATACGTCTAGACTTAATTAAATGCAAGTATTCATTTCCTGTCTTGAACGACTTGTTTTTCTTAAAATGGATGCAACTTGCAAAACATGAAATACAAACCTCGCTAATCAGCGCTCGCGGCTGGCAAAAAAAAAAGAAGTCAGCAATGTTTATTTCTTTAACCTTAAGCATGCTAATGGAGAAGAACCTAGTCGCCACATCACATACATCCGTTTCAACGATAAGAAGGTAACAACTATCCTCACTCCAGAGTAAATCTCACGTTGAGGGCATATTTTTTCCACTTTACCATGAGTCGGGCTCAGCTGCACAGAGGCGAGAGCAGAGCAATGAGGTCAGGGGGATAGGGGAGTCACACGCTGGCGGTTTGAACACGCGGAAGATCACTGAGGGATCCACAGTATGTGGACCCTCCGTGCGCCATCATTCCACACTCCAGACTCTGAATCCTGCCATCCGAGTTAAGATCTCGGCGGAACCTGAAGCGCAGTTCTTTCTTAAAACGTAATCTGGTGAGCATTTCTAGAATCGTAATTGTATAGATGCAGCCTTTAATATGTTGCTAGGTTAAAATTTATGACTTCTTGAACTTCAGTAGGCAACTGCCCTCTTGATTTCGGATTTAATTTCTTTATTACAGGGGCGCTTTTATGATGACAGAGTCAAGTTCAGGTACTTTGCTTGATGGAGGAAGCTCATTTCGGACTCTGTGATCTTCTCACCTGGAAAGGTCTGCTGTACTACTACAAGAGAGAAGTAGAGTCTGGAGGAAGGGACAATTTTATGATGCTTTGGAAGGTAATGTTTTTTTTTTCTTTGAAATCGAAATGAATCAGAATATCAGTGCAAAAGACAAACTCTTGGTTTGGTTTAAAGAGATATGGTTTTAAAACAGACAAAATGTAGAAAACAGGTGTTTCTCACTTTTGGAAAAGAATGGACCGGGGGTAATATTTTACTAGTTGCAGTGCTAAGCTCACTGGGTTACAGCCCTGCAATGTCACACGAGGGCCAGTGGTGCAATGGATAATGTGTCTGACTATGGATTAGGAGTTTGGAGGTTCGACTCCTGTCTGGCGCTGGTTGTTTTTAAACACATCAGCCTACTCCCTAAGTAGTCTGTGCTACTTACTGCATTGTAATCGTACCCAGTAAGAGATTTCCTTCATGTAAATGAACTGCACCTGACAGCTTTAGAAAAACACCTGGGCTCAGTACGGTGCTGAGAGCTCAAGTTGTGTATAATGTAATAATTTAAGTAGAATAGATTCTAATAATATAATGATCCAGTGTGTTGCACTACTTCACTGCTTCACTGCTCTATGCCGTCTGGAAATAAATCCTCAGACAACTTACTGCCCTGGGCATGTACCAATAAATTACAGGAGCACATCTATATATCACTGCGTTGAAGCAGGAGACACAATCACTGCAAATACATCCCAAATACAGTGTTCCAGCACCTTTGACCTCATCCAGAACGTATCATTTCTTGAAAGGAATTGCTGTCCGAATGCACATCTGAATCCCAAACAGAATCTCTAGTAAAATACGATCATTTGTGAAACAGGTAAATGTCTCAGGGGCCCATTCCTCATTCTCAAGACACATGTATGCAGTACGTACATCATGCATTGAGCAATAGGGATTAAAGACACCACAGGTAAGGTTAGAAGACATTCTGACTATATTCTAAAATATTGGACTCATATTCTTATGATGGCAGACATGATGCTGTGTTTAAAATCGGGGTTAATGGACATTATATGACTGTCAATTCTGTTTTGTTTTGGAGACTCTTGGCTGCCTATGTGGTACAGTGCAGCGTGAAGAAAACATTTTCCAAAACTGTGTCAGCTCAAAAGTTGTAAGAAAATCTTTCCAGCTGCTTTAACTCTCCTCATTTTTGTCATTTAATTGTCTGTCGGCACTATGTAGCAGCATTGCATGACAACCCATCTCACCACGGAAAGGAACCTAACAGCTTTTGTAAGAGAGGAGAAAAGGACCTGGCCCGTACGGGACTCGAACCCACAACCTTGGTGTTATTAGCTCTAACCAACTGAGCTAACCAGCCTCACGACAGCAATCCTCTCTGTGCTGCAAAAAATCGAACTCAGGGAATGTCTTTTGCCCTCCTTTGAATTGAAAGCCGTGTAATTCAGTGTCTCCGTCACTATGCTGGGGCACTGGGACCCGCACAGACCTCAGGGTGAGCGCCCCCCCGCCGGCACCATTAACACCGCTTCCAGCTGGAAACTTTGTTTTTCCCTGTAGCTCACCCTCATCCGGGTACTGACCTGGCTCACACCTGCTTAGCTTCAGTGGGTTTTCAGTTGCGAGTTGCAAGGGGATGCAAGTGATGGAGCCGCTCGCTGCAAAAGCCACTGCTTTGGCTGGGAATCGAACCAGAGCCTCCCGCGTGAGAAGCGAGAATTCTACCACTGAACCAACAATGCTCAGTGCCCAGGCCTTCAAAAAAGATGCTTTTTTGGTACTCTGTTAAAAAAGCGTCGACATTACCTCTTTCAAAAGGCTTCACTTTCCTAGTCACATTCCAAGGCTCATTGAACCCCGGCTGTTTCCTCCAGCGGTATAGTATTGCAGTTAGACAGCACGATGCCTGCAAGACTAACCGGCGGAAGCGGGGTATTGGGAAAAGTTTTCAACTAGCAATAATTGCGCCTCGGCTAAACCTCACAGGCTACGATACTGCCACTGCGCAAAGCTGACGGTTGCCAGGCAACCGCGGGGATCCTATGGAAATCGTTATCGATCGTCTCATGGCATGTCGTTGCGGTAACGCTTCATATTTGTCGTCTTCTTCTTCTTCTAGCTTGAGGTTTTGAAGAATTTCATGACAGACAAGGGCTCCGTCGGGAACAAAGGGCGTTGTGAGAAAACCGTTGCTTATTTTCAGCAGCAGAAATACAACCCTTTAAATACAAGATGACAGAACAATGACGAAGGGCATGCCGGGAGGAACTCATGCACTACAGAGGAAAGGGGGCGGGCACGTACAGTTCACATTCAAGCCACAAGTACTCTTCTCGGATGTTGCATAAACAAATCCTAACGTCCTGAAAGCATTGCAGCATGTTTGTGTCCCACTTCCCGTGGCTGCAGGACGACTGACACGAACGGACAAACACAATTTGTGGCGTTTAGCGTGACATAGTCTTGCAGGCATCGTGCTGTATCACTGCAATACTATACCAGCGTCTGTCGAGATCACTTTTGAGTCAGCGCGAAACGCCGTGTGCTGTCAGTTTGATTTCATATTGCTCGTAGGGCGCCCGGCTTTTGTCTGTCAAACGTTAGGTTGCGCTTCTTCATGCTGCATCGTCGGCATGAGTGGAGCTTTTTAATTGTCTGTACTTGTCTTACTGCGCCCCATAAGAAATCGTTTGTCCCCGTTCAAAAGAGATTGTGCGACGTCCTGCAGCGTTCGCAAAGCAAACCTTTGACAGTTTGAAAAGAGGAATTTATTCTGCTTCCTGTGCGTGCAGTAGTTACAAAGTTGAACGTCTTTACACGATCTGCTGCAGTTTTCAGTGGGCGGGCTTTGTCAGATGGCTTGGAAAAACGCACTGTGTTTCGGCTCGGGAAACATCATGAGCAGTGTCCTGCATGTTTTCTGTGTATAGCTGTCTTTTAACGCATACAGAATTCATTCGAAATCATTGATTTCTCCAATTAACAAGGGTCCCTTTTTGAACCTGCCAGAAGCATTCTTTCAATGTAACAGATTTACTCCGGGGAAAGGCAGCATGACATTGAGAGTAGATCAAGCTTTCAGCACCCGTATCGGACTGCGTGTATGCAGACACCGCTCAGAATCCCCTGTAAGATTCTCCTTCAATTCCGTTTTGCAGTGCTTTAGCTCTTTCAAAAGGCTGCGCTTTGCTAGTCACAATCCAAGGCTCATGACAGCATTTGAAACCAATCGCCACTGTGTTGGCCGGGAATCAAACCCGGGTCAACTGCTTGGAAGGCAGCTATGCTCACCACTATACCACCAACGCACGCCCACAGGTGCCCTGCAGGACACCACCAGAGAATGCTCACGATTTCGGAAGCTGTCTCCGGGACGTTCTGATTCCACACATCCTGAATAAATCATGATATTGTTAGTTGCTGTAGCTAGACGTTCAAATGAGTTTCATGGCCAGATGGACTGTTTCCTCCAGCGGTATAGTATTGCAGTGAGACAGCACGATGCCTGCAAGACTATGTCACGCTAAACGCCACAGATTGTGTTTGTGTTGGACAGTTGGACCCTACAGTTGGACCCTCGTCGACAACCTGAATAGCTTATTCAGAAGCAGTGCTGGACCGGGAAAGAACCAGCTTCTTCCCAGGTACAAGAGTGACTTGTGAGGACTCGCGGTCACACTCTGTGCATAGAGACTTTCTACCAGCCAGCCGGACTGCTGGTAGATCCCCTCGGAGCAACGACTGCCCTGTGCGCCGCAGTCAGATTCCTCCGCCCGTCCTACTCCGAGCTGCACCTTGACTGGTTGGCCGGTAGCCAGAGGACGCCGGGACAACGCCCATTGGACAACCGCTGGAACAGAGGCTGCAACAGAGCCTGTCAGCTGGTTTGGTGTTCGTGCCGGGAAATTCCAAATCCATACACAGTGGATAAGTAAACCCCATGTTCTACATTGCGTCTCGAGAATTCAATTGTACCTCAACACAAGTTGTTATCAATTTAATTCATGAGTAATGTATTTACTTCCGAGTTTAGAGTAACAGTGGGTAATAACACTGATTAGCGATTTGGTAACCGAACGATATATATTGACATATATTCTCTGTTGTGTATCTCTTTGTGTTTGCATCTCTTCGGGATTATATACCTTGTATATTGATAACCCTCACAGTAAGGTCTGCCACTCGTATCCAGGCAGACTAGTATATGTTTGGTGCACAATTTATATTAATAAATGTATCTAGTGTATTGAACCCCTGTGTGTGCGTTGTTAGTTGTTCTGACGATTGATTTTCTAAAAGCCCCAACGAACAACCTTGTGATTACTGCTACAATTAATAATTGTCTCAGTAAACCCATCAAACCATTACATTTAATGGCGTCCCTGGGTGGGCGAGTTTAGAATGAAATGAGAATCAGTCGCACAGAATAACTGAAGTTCAGCACAGCACCGCGGCTTCTATACGCGAATACCGGGTGTGCTGATAACTGCGTAAAGAAATCCCCCTGTTTTCTAGCGTTTAGTGTAACGTGTGCTGATTGGAAATCCATCTGCTCGGGTGTCTAGATTCCATACTGTATTTTGGAAAAAGAAAAAAAAAAGTAATACTCTTAAAGTTTCTCTGACGTAATGACAATGGCTGCTAAAATGTCTGAAGTGGAGTCGCTTATAAGTACTATTTCTAGCGACGACAATCCTGGTTACTGGAGTGGTATCGAAAAGTTGAACTTTGATGATATTGAGAAGCTGCAAGTAGATTTAGTAGCTAAGGTAGCGAACCAGCTTAACACAGGAGTGTCTGTGAACGCAGTTCTGGTCCTATCGAGTTTCACCTTAAATCTAGCTAAACAGCTGGAACTGTCTTTGTCCGAGCTGACAAAGTTTCAAAAGCTTCAGGGAACGCTAGAAAGATATAAGGCGGAGCGAGTCGAGTTGTTGGATATAATCAGAGAAAAGAGAGTGAAAAATGAGGAAAGTGAAGACTGACTCAGGGAAGTTTTAGGTAAATTAGATGACTTGTCTGCTAGAGAAACTGCGGCTGAGGTAGCTAGGAGAGACCTGGAAGCGAGCTCGAAAGAAAAAGAAAAAGAAATTGAGAGTTTAAATGAGCTCAGCCAGGAAAGGCAAAAGGAGTCAGATGCTGCCGTACTGGAAGCAAAATAGACTAGATCCCACTTGCATGCCAGCCCACCTAGCAGCCTGGAGCGCTCACCCAGCGCGCCGGGAGGAGGTTTCTCCCGGCCAGGGTCTGTGGTCGGATCGGCATGGGGGAGATCGCCGAGTCCTGCGCGAAACGCAAGGGCGAGTCAATTCAGGCATAGACCCCCTGCTCCTGATCACGGCCGTCTCCCTGCCCGCGGAGAAACCGTAAAAATTAACCTCCACTCCCTGAGGCAGTTAGCCAAAGATGTAGAAAGGTTTGACCCGTCAGTGTCAGGGAATAATGTGGAGACCTACATCGATGAGCTGAGATATACTTTGCAGTTTATGCCCGAAGCGTCCGAACAGGAAAAGGCTATGTAAGTAAGGAAAACTACCAGCCGAGCGGTCCACGAGTGGATGTCTAGACAAGGACCGGAGGTCTGTAATAGCTTCGAGGAGCTGTGTCAGGCAATGATCGGAGAATTTTCGGCTTTTATCGATCCCATAGCTGCCGTGGCTGCTGTGCATTATATTAAGCACGAAAAAGCTGAAGCCCCTCGCGACTATTATCAGAGGCTTAGGCGCACTTATTTTGCAGGGCGGAATGAAGAGGGTTGCGAAGAGAACGTGAATTTCAAAGGTTTATTCATTGCTAATCTGCATCCCTCAGTCAGGAAAATGATTGTGATGCACACACAGCGATGAAAATGGCTGACATTAGAAGGTTGGCTCAAAAAGCCTGGGGAGCTGAAGTCTCTGCTTCCTCAGAGCGAAAACCTGCTAAAACGGCCGTGTTCGCCACTAAAGCCAGCAGGGTTGACGACTCGCCTCAGCTCGAGGCAGCTGAGGTTCCTGAGCTCGCTAAGCCCCGGCGCAAAATAGGCAGGCAGGACCGCACTAAGCGTCAGAGCCGCCGTGAGCGCTACGGGGAAGGCAAGGGCTCAGGCAGAGTCTATCAGAAGACTGGACGAAGGGAGTCGACTGCAGCCCGCCTGGCCAGGCTTGAACAAGCCCTGCCTGAGAGATCAGGACAGGGTAAACCTTCCGCAGCGAATACCAGAAGTGTGAATGAGCTTAGGGGGACCACGCCCCTTCTCACTGGAGGAGGCGGGGATCCGTCCCAAGCCCCTCCCTCAGTCTATCTGATTGGGTGGGAGGGTTCCTGCCTGGAAGAAGGCTGTGACTCTGAGTTGGGCGCTGACCCCGCCCCTGAAGTCAAAGAAAAGGCAGGCTTCCAACAATTCTTAGGGAATCTCAGCCAGAAAGGCAAAGCAAGGCGTATTTATATCAAGGTTTCTCTTGAAAACGTCTTAGATAGAGAAGCACTGATTGACACTGGGGCTGAAATTAGTTTGATGTCAGCCGATCTACTCAGCGAGCTCAAACGAGTAGCGAAAGGAAAAGGCATCAGACTTAAGGTAGAACCGTGTAAGATAGATATTTCCAGCTATACCCAGGATCATGCCAGGATCACACACCGAGTGTGGGTGGCACTTAGGTTCGGGCCAATGAACGTGGTGCATCCTGTTTACATCTCTAGGTTAAAAACAGAGCCACTACTCATTGGCCAAGACGTGCTTGACAGGCTGGAGCCTCTGGTGGACTGCCAGCGTGGAAAATTGTGGGCTCAGGTCAAAAACCCTAAGCCTGTTGCACAGCAAAAAGGGGGATTCAGTGGTTATGCTGTGATCACACAGTGCCCACTGAACACTATAGCTGAGTTGGAGGTTCCTCCTGGTTCCTCTGGACGAGAATAAATGTCTCTTCTTGCTTTCCAAAACTACAGGGAAGTCCTGCCCAGGCCAGCACTCCCACGGTCTCCCAACTACAGGAGCAGTGCTCCGAGCAGCTGCTTGACCCGCCAGGTAAAGCACACCCCCTTTTCATCCCTGAAGAAGAGTGGATCTCCCTGTCCGGTAATGAATGGGAGTCCTTTCTGTGCACCCTGGTACCTCAGGGGGCCCAGGACTACCACCCCATGGTGGTGGGAGGGGGTCCAGGTGGCAGAAGTGCAGGTTGATGATGTAATTCTTAGCCTCAGCTCTGAGAAGTCCATAATCAGTGAAGGTCTGTTCGAGGACCTGTCGCGAAGCTGTCAGGTGACCCTGGTGACGCAGTCACAGGTTCTGTGGTGGGCACCCCCACCTCATAGGTCCATTTGGAGCAAAGGAAGCTGTGTAGCTTCCATCTCCATCGGAAAAAGGAAGTTTGCTCACTACTTCCAGGTAGCACCTCAGCTGACCCATTCAGTCTGCATTGGTGCAGACCTATTGGTTCGACTGGGCGCCCAGCTGGACACAGTAAACAGTGTGCTGTGGAAACGGGTGGACCCAGATGCCCACTCTCTAAGCGGTGACCCCGAGAACATTCGGTCAGGTCAGACGATTCCTCAGGCCTGCCAGGTAGTAAACGAATCGGACCTGATCGTTCCTGCGTCAGCAGCAGGGTTTCCGGTACGCCTTGTCCTAAAGAAGGGACAGAGAATGGACGCTGAGATGGTTTTCTTCCAACCATCAGCTCAGTTTATCAGACTGAACCTAGCAGTCTGTTGTACCCCCAGACTGGAACGGAATGGCCGAGCCACCTGCCTGTTGGTGCAGAACATAGCAAAACAAGATGTCAAAATCCCTGCTCGCACTGACATGGGACTGGAATTGACAATAGTTTCTATGATTTCGAACTGGCCATCCCAGTACTGGGGCAGCTCCCTGGTCCCTTGGCTTCATAAAAGCGCCACTGTAATAAAGAAATTAAATCCAAAATCAAGAGGGCAGTTGCCTACTGAAATACAAGAAGTCATCAATTTTAACCTAGCAACACATTAAAGGCTGCATCTATACAAGTACGATTCTAGAAATGCTCACCAGATTACGTTTTAAGAAGGAACTGCGCTTCAGGTTCTGCCGAGATCTTAACTCGGATGGCAGGATTCAGAGTCCGGAGTGCGGACTGATTGCACACGGAGGGTCCATATACTGTGGATCCCTCAGTGATCTTCCGCGTGTTCAAACAGCCAGCGTGTGACTCCCCTGTCCCCGTGACCTCATTGCTCTGCTCTCTCCTCTGTGCAGCCGAGCCCGATTCACGGTAAAGTGAAAAAAAATATGCCCTCAACGTGAGATTTACTCTGGAGCGAGGATAGATGTTACCTTTTTATCATTGAACAGGATGTATGTGATATGGCGACTAGGTTCAATTTTGTATCCTCTTTAAAAGATTAAGGACTGGGGTGAGCGTGATTTACCACCCTTTCAGCTAAGAACCCGACGTGCGCACCGTTTAAGCTGCATAGACTCGGTCGTTTAACTCATCTCCATTAGCAGGGTTAAGGTTAAAGAAAAAAAACATTGCTGACTTCTTTTTTTTTTGCCAGCTGCTAGCGCTGATTAGCAAGGTTTGTATTTCATGTTTTGCAAGTTGCATCCATTTTAAGAAAAACAAGTCGTGTTAAAGACAGGAAATGAATACTTGCATTTAATTAAGTCTAGCCGTAGGCGGTTATCCACTGGGATTCAGACCCAGGGCCTCCTGTTTACTAGACAGGCGCTTTAACCAACTAAGCCACAGCGCCCCAGGAGTGCTATCCTTTTGCAGCCACTTGGACACACCACTCAGACACATCTGCATTCGGTGTGTGCTCCGCCTGCTCGCTGAGCAAGTTGCCACCTTTACATACAATAGCAACATCGACACCAAGAGAAAGGATGACAAATGGCTTTTATCTGGAACTTTTCATGTCCAAGGAGCTCAATGTGCTTTCTGTGTACAACAGGGCCACTGAACTCCACGCTGGCCACTGAACCACAGCAGTGGCTTGCTGGCTTGACATCTCCCAAGGAAAATGTTGAAATCGCATGTGGAACAGGAAAATGACCCTCAAGTACGAGGGGAAAAAAAGAAAAAGATCATCTGGAGCGCGCCAACCCAGTTGGGACAGCCCAGTTTTGTTAACGAGGTGGCCGAGTGGTTAAGGCGCTGGATTGCTAATCCATTGTGCTTTGCACGCATGGGTTCAAATCCCATCCTCGTCTGTTTCCATTCTGTTTTTGATCCCTATTGCTCAATGCACAGTGAAAGCATTGCATACATGTGTCTGACAATGAGAAATGGGCCCCTGAGACAGTCATTTGCCTGTTTCACAAATGATCGTATTTTACTAGAGATTCTGTTTGGGATTCAGATGTGCATTCGGACAGCAATCCCTTTCAAGAAATGATACGTTCTGGATGAGGTCAAAGGTGCTGGAACACTGTATTTAGGATGTGTTTGCAGTTATTCTGTGTTTCTAGCTTCAACCCAGTGATATATATATATATGCTCACTGATTTTTTGGTACATGCCCAGGGCAATAATCATTATGAGGATTTATTTCCATATGTGCTAGAGGTAGTGTTGTGAAATTCTTCAACACACTGGATCGCAGGTTTAAACCTGCACTCTTACTCCTTAAATACCAACAAATGCAGATATGTAGCAATCATATTGTAGCTGACACTCATTTGCCTGTTTCACAAATGATCATATTTTACTAGAGATTCTGTTTGGGATACGGATGTGCATTCTGACAACAATCTCTTTCAAAAAATGATTTTACCTTATTGCAGCTTTGCCCCTCTTGCCTCTTTGGAAAATATCTCCATCTTGTGGTCGCTGTTGGTAATGTCTAGACAATATCTCCATCTTGTGGTCGTTGTTGGTAATGTCTAGACAATATCTCCATCATGTGGTCGTTGTTGGTAATGTCTTCTTATGCCCTTTTTTTATTTCAATTCTTTATTAGTTGATTCTAGAATCTCTACAATAGAGCTGAAAATATCAGTTTTGTAGCAGACAATATGACATTAGTTATAGTCCAATTAAGACTTTATTACCCTGTTTGTAACATAACAAATTAAAATTGATTAAAACTAAGTTTGGAACACCAGGGAACATAAAAAATGATTTTTAGGAAAACCATGAGGTTCTCTGTGTCCGATGCCTGCAAGGGGAGAAAGCTAGAATCCTTTGCTTTTTCAAAATTTGAAAATAAACATCATATAACAACAGCTTTCATTCCTAGGAGTGAAAAATAACCATTTTTGAAGACATATTAGTTTCCAAAACACTACAATAAAGTTAAAAACATCCGTTTTATATTACTTTTAGTATTTTTAGTGAAATTAGTCATTTATTGCACTATTTTTAATATAATCTCTAATTAAAAGTGAATAGAATTAAGTTTGGAGCAACAAGGAACACAAAAAAAAAAGATTTTAAGGAAAAAAATGATGTCTTCTGTGCCAGGTGCCTGCAAGGGGAGAAAGCTAGAATCCTACCCAGGCTCCTGGAGCTCTGTCCTGGCTAAAGGAGGGTGAATCCATCCCCTTCAAAGCTCCATGAAAAAATGATCATTTAAAATTTGAAAAAAAAAAACATTATAGAACAACATCTCTTGGTCCACAGAGTGCAAAAATCCAACTTTGAAGAAAATCCATTGACTGATCCCCGAATCCTGAAGTTTCTTCGCATGATATCGGGCTTGCAACCACTTTCTGGAAAATGATGAAAAATGCCAAAAATGAAAAAAAAGTTATCAATTCTAGAGCCTAAGAGGTAAATAAGACAAATGTATATCTCCAAATAATTTTATGTGCTTCAGAAGAGCCCAGGAAAGTTTTTTGCATACATGAAACCACGCCCGTTTGCACGTAAGCAGACATGGTTGCACACACGACTGCATGAAAGCACGCGTGCATGCAAAATCATCCTGTTAAGCATTTGAAAAGCCGCACCACGGCGCACTTGAAATAGCTCTTACATTAGTGGTCGACGCAGGAATCGCCTTTTTATTTACGCTCTTACCAACGCGATGGAAAGCAAAACAAAGCAAAGCAGAGCAAAACAAAACGAACAAACGCAAAACCCTCACGTCCCGCACTTGCATATCACGCCGTTACATGCCCAAGCGGTATTGTACGTCATCCTAGCACTGCACCCCGGGGCGTACGGTATATGGGAATGAGCACACGCCACGAATTGTCTGAAATCACTCCCTACAGCTGTAAGGCGCCTTGAAGCGTGCACCCCCAACATTCTTCTTTGCGCATCTGTGAAAGGTAAACTCTTGAGCAAACTCTGAACCAGCTCTAAGGAAACTAATCCGATTAGACGTTACTTTGACTCATCCTTTAACAGTTTTCAGTCTCTGTCTTTAAACACCTTGCTCAGTCACATTCAAGCCACAAGTACTCTACTCGGATGTTGCACAAACAAATCCTAATGTCTTGAAAGCATTGCAGCATGTTTGTGTCCCACTTCCCGTGGCTGCAGGACGACTGACACGAACGGACAAACACAATCTGTGGCGTTTAGCGTGACATAGTCTTGCAGGCATCGTGCTGTCTTACTGCAATACTATACCACTTGAGGAAACAGTCCATCTGGCCATGAAACTCATTTGAACGTCTAGCTACAGCAACTAACAATAACATGATTTATTCAGGATGTGTGGAATCAGCACGTCCCGGAGACAGCTTCTGAAATCGTGAGCATTCTCTGGTGGTGTCCTGGAGGGCTCCCCCGGGCATGTGTTGGTGGTATAGTGGTGAGCATAGCTACCTTCCAAGCAGTTGACCCGCGTTCGATTCCCGGCCAACGCAGTGGCAAGTGTTTTCAAATGCTGTCACAAGCCTTGGATTGTGACTAGCAAAGCGAAGCCTTTTGAAAGAGCTAAAGCACTGCAAAACGGAATTGAAGGAGAATCTTACAGGGGATTCTGAGCGGTGTCTAAATAAATAAATTCACAGCGTCCGCGGATGGCATTTTGCAGCTGGAAGTAGATGTCGACGCTTTTTGCACACAGCACCAAAAAAGCATCTTTTTTGAAGGTACAGGCATTGAGCATTGGTGGTTCATTGTTAGAACTCTCGCCTGCCACGCAGGAGGCTTGGTTTCGATTCCTGGCCAATGCAGTGGCTTTTGCAGCGAACGGCTCCATCACTTGCATCCCAACTTTTGCAACTCGCAACTGAAAACCCACTGAAGCTAAGCAGGTGTGAGCCAGGTCAGTACCTGGATGAGGGTGAGCTACAGGGAAAAACAAAGCTTCCAGCTGGAAGTGGTGTTAATGGGGCCAGCGGGGAGGCGCTCACCCTGAGGTCTGTGCGGGTCCCAATCTCCCAATATAGTGACGGAGAAGCTGTGTTGTAAAAGGGCGCTGTCTTTTGGATGAGATGTAAAACCGAGGTCATAGTGCTCTGTGGTCATTAAAAATGACCACCAAAACCTTTGACAAAAGCTCTTGGTAATTGATGGTCTTCAATAATGTTTCTCCTTTAGGTACATTTAAAATCAGCTGAATAATGCTGTGAAACCATGAAACTGCATGAGAAAGCCCGTACACTGAATTACACGGCTTTCTATTCAAAGGAGGACAAAAGAAATTCCCTGAGTTCGATTTTTTGCAGCACAGAGAGGGGCACTGTTACGAGGCTGGTTAGCTCAGCTGGTTAGAGCGTGGTGCTAATAATGCCAAGGTCGCGGGTTCGAGCCCCGTACGGGCCATGTCCTTTTCTCCTCTCTTACCAAAGCTGTTAGGTTCCTTTCCGTGGTGAGATGGGTTGTCCTGCAACGCTGCCACACAGTGCCGACAGACAAGAGTGTTGCGGGAGAAGAGAAAAGTGTTTGAAGATTTAAGAGTGTCTTAGGTGGAGCCAAAATCAAGTGTCACAAATGCAAGTGGGAAGATTTCCAATGTTTAATATGGTCAAAATAAGCGGAAGTTACCAGCTGGTCCGGCACAGTCTGCCATGCTTTTGTCATATACTGTAAAGTGGTGTCGAACTGGAGCCTCACCATTTGCATATGTGAGGCTCCAGTTATACATCGATTGTCACATTAAATGACAAAAATGAAGAGAGGTAAAGCAGCTGGAGAGGTTTTCTTACAACTTTTGAGCTGACACAGTTTTGGAAAATGTTTCCTTCACGCTGCACTGTACAATATAGGCAGCCAAGAGTCTCCAAAACAAAACAGAATTGACAGATAGGAGAAAATTCCCACTCGTCCTGAAGTTCCCAAAATCCAGCACTGAGCGTAAACAAAGTGTCTAAGTAGCGTGGGAATGTTAAACCTAACCCTAGCTGGAGTTTGAGCAATCCAGCACTGAGAGTAAAAAGATGAGTCAAAGTAACGTCTAATCAGATTAGTTTCCTTAGAGCTGGTTCAGAGTTTGCTCAAGAGTTTACCTTTCACAGATGCGCAAAGAAGAATGTTGGGGGTGCACGCTTCAAGGCGCCTTACAGCTGTAGGGAGTGATTCGAGACGATTCGTGGCGTGTGCTCGTTCCCATATACCTTACGCCCCCGGGTGCAGTGCTAGGATGACGTACAATACCGCTTGGGCACGTAACGGCGTTATATGCAAGTGCGGGACGTGAGGGTTTTCGTTTGTTCGTTTTGTTTTGCTCTGCTTTGCTTTGTTTTGCTTTCCATCGCGTTGGTAAGAGCGTAAATAAAAAGGCGATTCCTGCGTCTACCACTAATGTAAGAGCTACAGTGCCTTGCGAAAGTATTCGGCCCCCTTGAACTTTTCAACCTTTTGCCACATTTCAGGCTTCAAACATAAAGATATAAATTTTTTATTTTATGTGAAGAATCACCAACAAGTGGGACACAATTGTGAAGTGGAACGAAATCTATTGGATTTTTGAAAGTTTTTTAACTAATAAAAAAATGAAAAGTGGGGCGTGCAAAATTATTCGGCCCCTTTACTTTCAGTGCAGCAAACTCACTCCAGAAGTTCAGCGAGGATCTCTGAATGATCCAATATTGTCCTAAATGACTGATGGTGATAAATAGAATCCACCTGTGTGTAATCAAGTCTCTGTATAAATGCACCTGCTCTGTGATAGTCTCAAGGTTCTGTTGAAAGCGCAGAGAGCATCATGAAGACCAAGGAACACACCAGGCAGGTCCGTAATACTGTTGTGGAGAAGTTTAAAGCCGGATTTGGATACAAAAAGATTTCCCAAGCTTCAAACATCCCAAGGAGCACTGTGCAAGCGATCATCTTGAAATGGAAGGAGTATCAGACCACTGCAAATCTACCAAGACCTGGCCGTCCCTCTAAACTTTCAGCTCAGAAAAGGAGAAGACTGATCAGAGATGCAGCCAAGAGGCCCATGATCACTCTGGATGAACTGCAGAGAACTACAGCTGAGGTGGGAGAGTCTGTCCATAGGACAACAATCAGTCTTACACTGCACAAATCTGGCCTTTATGGAAGAGTGGCAAGAAGAAAGCCATTTCTCAAAGATATCCATAAAAAGTCTCGTCTAAAGTTTGCCACAAGCCACCTGGGAGACACCCCAAACATGTGGAAGAAGGTGCTCTGGTCAGATGAAACCAAAATCGAACTTTTTGGCCACAATGCAAAACGATATGTTTGGCGTAAAAGCAACACAGCTCATCACCCTCAACACACCATCCCCACTGTCAAACATGGTGGTGGCAGCATCATGGTTTGGGCCTGCTTTTCTTCAGCAGGGACAGGGAAGATGGTTAAAATTGAGGGGAAGATGGATGCAGCCAAATACAGGACCATTCTGGATGAAAACCTGTTGGAGTCTGCAAAAGACCTGAAACTGGGACGGAGATTTATCTTCCAACAAGACAATGATCCCAAACATACAGCAAAATCTACAAAGGAATGGTTCACAAATAAACGTATCCAGGTGTTTGAATGGCCAAGTCAAAGTCCAGACCTGAATCCAATCGAGAATCTGTGGAAAGAGCTGAAAACTGCTGTTCACAAACGCTCTCCATCCAACCTCACTGAGCTCGAGCTGTTTTGCAAGGAAGAATGGGCAAGAACTTCAGTATCTCGATGTGCAAAACTGATAGAGACATACCCCAAGCGACTTGCAGCTGTAATCGCAGCAAAAGGTGGCTCTACAAAGTATTAACGCAAGGGGGCCGAATAATTTTGCACGCCCCACTTTTCATTTTTTTATTAGTTAAAAAAGTTTCAAAAATCCAATAGATTTCGTTCCACTTCACAATTGTGTCCCACTTGTTGGTGATTCTTCACATAAAATAAAAAATTTATATCTTTATGTTTGAAGCCTGAAATGTGGCAAAAGGTTGAAAAGTTCAAGGGGGCCGAATACTTTCGCAAGGCACTGTATTTCAAGTGCGGCGTGGTGCGGCTTTTCAAATGCTCAACAGGATGACTTCGCATGCACGTGTGCTTTCATGCAGTCGTGTGTGCAACCATGTCTGCTTATGTGCAAACGGGCGTGGTTTCATGTATGCAAAAAACTTTCCTGGGCTCTTCTGAAGCACATAAAATTATTTGGAGATATACATTTGTCTTGTTTTCCTCTTAGGCTCTAGAATTGATAACTTTTTTTTAGGATTCTAGCTTTCTCCCTTTGCAGGCATCGGGCACAGAGGACCTCATGGTTTTCCTAAAAATCTTTTTTTTTTGTGTTCCTTGTTGTTCCAAACTTAATTTTAATCACTTTTAATTAGATATTTTATTAAAAATAGTGCAAAAAATGACTAATTTCACTAAAAATAATGTAATATAAAACTGATGTTTTTAACTTTATTGTAGTGTTTTAGAAACTACTATGTCTTCAAAAATGGTTATTTTTCACTCCTAGGAATGAAAGCTGTTGTTATATGATGTTTATTTTCAAATTTTGAAAAAATCAAAGGATTCTAGCTTTCTCCCCTTGCAGGCATTGGACACAGAGAACCTCATGGTTTTCCTAAAAATCATTTGTTATGTTCCCTGGTGTTCCAAACTTAGTTTTACTCAATTTTAATTTGTTATTATGTTAAAAACAGGGTAATAAGTTTCTAATTGGACTATAAATAATGTCATATTGTCTGCTATAAAACTGATGTTTTCATCTCCATTGTAGAGATTCTAGAATCAACTAATAGAGAATTAAAATAAAAAAGGGCATAAGAAGACATTACCAACAACGACTACAAGATGGAGATATTGTCTAGACATTACCAACAACGACCACAAGATAGAGATATTGTCCAAAGAGGCAAGAAGGGCAAAGCCGCGATAAGGAGATTGCTGTCAGAATGCACATCCGGATCCCAAACAGAATCTCTAGTAAAATATGATCATTTGTGAAACAGGCAAATGAGTGTCAGCTGCAATATGATTGCTACATATCTGCATTTGTTGGTTTTTAAGGAGTAAGAGTGCAGGCGGTTTAAACCTGCGATCCAGTGTGTTGAAGTATTTCACAACACTACCCCTAGCACATCAGGAAATAAATCCTCATAATGATTATTGCCCTGGGCATGTACCAAAAAATCAGTGAGCATATACATATATCGCTGTGTTGAAGCTAGAGACACAGAATAAGTACAAACACATCCTAAATACAGTGTTCCTGCACCTTGACCTCATCCAGAATGTATCGTTTTTTGAAAGCGATTGCTGTCAGAATGCACAACTGAATCCCAAACAGAATCTCTAGTCAAATATGATCATTTGTGAAACAGGCAAATGAGTCTCTCAGGTGCCCATTGCTCATTTTCAGACACATTTATGCAATACTTTCACCATGCGTTGAGCAATAGGGATTAAAGATACCAGAGGTAAGGTTTAAAAGTGATTCTGAGGTGCAACACATCAGCGAAACAGCTAGGCATCTGAAATGCGGGGTTTGAGAGCCCTTCAGGGAACACCGTACCCTAAAGGTACCAGAAGTCCACTAGTATAAGCATTAAGTCACTGTCAGCCCTGTTGCAATGTGATTGCTACATATCTTCATTTCTTTGGTTTTTAAGGAGTAAGAGTGCAGGGGGTCTAAATCTGCGATCCAGTGTGTTGAAGTATTTCACAACACTACCTGTAGCCCGTCTGGAAATAAATCCTCATTCTGATTATTGACCTGGGCATGTACCAATAAATCACTGAGTATATATATATATCACTGTGTTGAAGCTAGAGACCTGTATGTAATAATATGATGCTAAAATGTTATTTTCACATGTAAGAAAACCGGCTCAGGGACGCCAAATATGTAATGTTGCCATAGCAAAATTAAATGTAGTGGCTCTCTGAAGGCACCAGTTCTGTAGGGTTTGGGCATTTACTGAGACAATTATTAATTGTAGCAGTAAATCACAAAGTTGATTCTTTTGATGGCTTTAGAATCCAACCATGTGACATAACTCAAACAACGCGCACACACAGGTACTAATACACGAGGATACATTTATTAATACATAAAATATGCATGTAAACCTAACAGATCTTATCGAGAGGGTTATCAGAATACAAAAGATATATATTCAGTCAGTTACGAAGTGTTACACATATCAAGAGGACATACGTTCAGTATATCATTCATTAAGACCGTTTCGTTAATGAACTTGGTTATAACTTCTACATTAGATACTCAAACAAGTACATAACTCTTAGGAATTAAATTGATATCAACTGGTTGGGATAACAATTGAATTCTTGAGCTGTAATGCATTGAAGTTGAATACTCATCCAATCTTTGGGGATTCAGATCTTCCTGCGGGCACAAAGAAACAGTTGCAGGCTGTTGCTGTCCAATCCGCGCTCTCTGGCTCCGTGCCAGGCTGTGCTGTGCGGCTTGCGATGCTGCGCTGCTGATGCTCACTGTGGGCTTTAACTAGCAAAGTTTGTGCACAGGAGAAAAGATGACTGTGGGTCCCAGCAAGTCAGGAAGAGGACCGGTTCGTTTCTGATGAAGAGCTAGTTCTGAATAGTGATTCAGCTGTCCACAGTTCCGACCTGTTCACGAGGCCTGCTGCTGGTGCTAACCTCGGGTGGATCCTCTGGTTATTCTCTGGCAACCTCCGCTCTAGACTCTTAGAACAAAGGAAAGTTCTGGCACTCGGACACACTGGCCGTTCCGTGGTTGTCCGGGCTGAGTCTCAGGATGGTCAGGAGGTGCGCTGCGAGAATGTCCTGCCCTTGGGAGCCTTCTGCTCCTGGGCCGCCCTGCCCTGGAATTCTCCTTTGAATTCCCTTTAGAATTGTCCACAGAATCCTCTGAATCCTCCCTTCTGAATCTTACTGAATCTCACAGGCTCTCTGTGTTGCCTGTTTTTACCTGGAGGAACTTCAGCTCATTGATTGGCTGAAAGTTCCATGGGCATCAGAGTCCCACGTGGGTTACTCAGCCCTACCAGTCCCTGATTGATTGATCAAGGTGAGATATGAGTCACTTAGTCCTGACACTTAGTAATGCAGTCCAGATGTCCAACTGGCACTCCCTAGACAGATAGGCGCCAATGGATGACCATTGATCATGATAGCCAGGCTTAGCTAAGTGCATCCCCCTTTGGGAGCTGTCCTAGAACCTTAAATCACCCTGCATGAATAGTCTCTCTGTGGCTGCACCACAGAGATGAACAGAGAAATGGGGCCTCATTTGGGAAGGCTCAGAACACTTAATTCTGCCTTATTAATAAGCCTCGCCGCTACACACATATATTAATATAATAAATGATTGCTTATGCTTTATAAACAAATCTAATTAAAATAAAAGCTTAAGTTTTGTATTTATCTTGTACCATAGAACATGATTTTCTTTGTATTTCAATCCCACAAAGTGTCCAAATGACGCACTACATGATATAAGGAAGATTATCACATGCATATCGGTATTATCTTTCTTACGAAAATGCATTCCTTTCATTACCTTTTACTTTTTAAAATGAACTCAAATTGTGTATAATGTAATAATTTAAGTAGAATAGATTCTAATAATATAATGATCCAGTGTGTGGCACTACTTCACTGCTTCACTGCTCTATGCCGTCTGGAAATAAATCCTCAGACTGCTTACTGCCCTGGGCATGTACCAATGAATTACAGGAGCACATCTATTTCTCACTGCGTTGAAGCAGGAGACACACAGTCTCTGCAAACACATCCTAAATACAGTGTTCCAGCACCTTTGACCTCATCCAGAACGTATCATTTCTTGAAAGGGATTGCTGTCCGAATGCACATCTGAATCCCAAACAGAATCTCTAGTAAAATACGATCATTTGTGAAACAGGCAAATGACTGTCTCAGGGGCCCATTCCTCATTGTCAGACATATGTATGCAATGCTTTCACCGTGCATTGAGCAATAGGGATTAAAAACACAGCAGGTAAGGTTAGATGTCATGTTCTATGATCATTTCTTTCAGCATTAGGGACTAAATATACTAAACGTATGATACTAAAATGTTATTTTCACATATATTAATGTAATAAATGATTGCTTATGCTTTATAAATAAATCTAATTAAAATAAAAGCTTAAGTTTTGTATTTATCTTGTCCCATAGAACATGATTTTCTTTGTATTTCAAGCCCACAAAGTGTCCTTTGATCTCTATTCTGTGGTAATCCACGATGACCCCGTTCTTCAGGTGATTCATCATGTCCTCCCTCGCCTGTTGAGAGGCCACCTGATCTCTTCTGCCGTGGCGTGCTTCATACACACCCTCTTGAAGTGAGCAGGAAGCTGATCAAAAGTATTCAGGCACATCTTGCACACCAGGGGAATCCTCGCGGGTTTCCTTTGAAAATAAATAATACCATCTGTGTATAGAAACAAGCTAAGACTGATTTCTTAAATTATCCTTAAAATTCTCTCTCATAGTTTGAGCATAATGATTTTATTGCATTTATATAAGAATTGTTCATTGCTCCAAAATAAATAATGGTCTCAGTCACAGACTTTCCAATAGAAGCCATTGTGGAGTTCAGCAACTGCAGGTCCTAGAAGTGGGGAAGGAATTTTAAAAGAGAAATTGAATTACAATACAGAAGGAATGGCTGAGGGTTCACTGAAATGTATAAATATACAAATTCCAAAGACTGAGTCCATATAGAAACAACTACTTTTCATTTTCAGTATAAGAAAAAAAAAACTATCTTCCAAAGCATCATAAAATTGTCCCTTCTTCCAGACCCTACTTCTCTCTTGTAGTAGTACAGCAGACCTTTCCAGGTGAGCAGATCACAGAGTCCGAAATGAGCTTCCTCCATCAAGCAAAGTACCTGAACATGACTCTGTCTTCATAAAAGCGCCCCTGTAATAAAGAAATTAAATCCAAAATCAAGAGGGCAGTTGCCTACTGAAATACAAGAAGTCATCAATTTTAACCTAGCAACACATTAAAGGCTGCATCTATACAAGTGCGATTCTAGAAATGCTCACCAGATTACGTTTTAAGAAGGAACTGCGCCTCAGGTTCCGCCGAGATCTTAACTCGGATGGCAGGATTCAGAGTCCGGAGTGTGGACTGATGGCGAACGGAGGGTCCACATACTGTGGATCCCTCAGTGATCTTCCGCGTATTCAAACCGCCAGCGTGTGACTCCCCTGTCCCTGTGACCTCATTGCTCTGCTCTCTCCTCTGTGCAGCCGAGCCCGACTCACGGTAAAGTGAAAAAAAAGATGCCCTCAACGTGAGATTTACTCTGGAGCGAGGATAGATGTTACCTTTTTATCATTTAACAGGATGTATGTGATGTGGCGACTAGGTTCAATTTTGTATCCTCTTTAAAAGATTAAGGACTGGGGTGAGCGTGATTTACCACCCTTTCAGATAAGAACCCGACTTGCGCACCGTTTAAGCTGCATAGACTCGGTCGTTTAACTCTTCTCCGTTAGCAGGGTTAAGGTTAAAGAAAAAAAAATAGCTGACTCCTTTTTTTTGCCAGCCGCTAGCGCTGATTAGCAAGGCTTGTATTTCATGTTTTGCAAGTTGCATCCATTTTAAGAAAAACAAGTCGCGTTAAAGACAGGAAATGAATACTTGCATTTAATTAAGTCTAGCCGTAGGCGGGGATCTCCTGTTTACTAGACAGGCGCTTTAACCAACTAAGCCACAGCGCCCCAGGAGTGTTGTCCTTTTGCAGCCACTTGGACACACCACTCAGACACATC
Organism: Lepisosteus oculatus; assembly: GCF_040954835.1. Classification (NCBI taxonomy): domain Eukaryota; kingdom Metazoa; phylum Chordata; class Actinopteri; order Semionotiformes; family Lepisosteidae; genus Lepisosteus; species Lepisosteus oculatus. The sequence goes on from NW_027168064.1 coordinate 1,275,126, forward strand.
TGCATTCGGTGTGTGCTCCGCCTGCTCGCTGAGCAAGTTGCCACCTTTACATACAATAGCAACATTGACACCAAGAGAAAGGATGACAAATGGCTTTTATCTGGAACTTTTCATGTCCAAGGAGCTCAATGTGCTTTCTGTGTACAACAGGGCCACTGAACTCCACACTGGCCACTGAACCACAGCAGTGGCTTGCTGGCTTGACATCTCCCAAGGAAAATGTTGAAATCACATGTGGAACAGGAAAATGACCCTCGAGTACGTGGGGAAAAAAAGAAAAAGATCATCTGGAGCGCGCCAACCCATGTCCGGACAGCCCAGTTTCGTCAACAAGGTGGCTGAGTGGTTAAGGTGATCCATTGTGCTCTGCAGGCATGGGTTCGAATCCCATTCTCATTGCTCTCCATGTCTGACACGTGTGCCTGTTCGACATCGGCCCTCCTGTTGTTTGCTCCGGTGCTAGAGCCGTACATTTTCTAGCAGTGGCTGAACATGGTATAGTAGGCCAACGTCGGTATCGAGCAGTGACAGTAACAGTACTTACTGCGCCCCATAAGAAATCGTTTGTCCCTGTTCAAAAGAGATTGTGCGATGTCCTGCGGCGTTCGTAAAGCAAACCTTTGACAGTTTGAAAAGAGGAATTTATTCTGCTTCCTGTGCGTGCAGTAGTTACAAAGTTGAACGTCTTTACACGATCTGCTGCAGTTTTCAGTGGGCAGGCTTTGTCAGATGGCTTGAAAAAACGCACTGTGTTTCGGCTCGGGAAACATCATGAGCAGTGTCCTGCATGTTTTCTGTGTATAGCTGTCTTTTAACGCATACAGAATTCATTCGAAATCATTGATTTCTCCAATTAACAAGGGTCCCTTTTTGAACCTGCGAGAAGCATTCTTTCAATGTAACAGATTTACTCCGGGGAAAGCCAGCATGACATTGAGAGTAGCTCAAGCTTTCAGCACCCGTATCGGACTGCGTGTATGCAGACACCGCTCAGAATCCCCTGTAAGATTCTCCCTCAATTCCGTTTTTCAGTGCTTTAGCTCTTTCAAAAGGCTTCGCTTTGCTAGTCACAATCCAAGGCTCATGACAGCATTTGAAAACATTCGCCACTGCGTTGGCCGGGAATCGAACCCGGGTCAACTGCTTGGAAGGCAGCTATGCTCACCACTATACCACCAACGCACACCCACAGGAAGCCTGCAGGACACCACCAGAGAATGCTTTTTTTAAATTTTTTTTTTATTAAACAGAATTTACAAATACAAATAAAACAAGAGGATCAGAGTCATGTACAAGAGAAAAAAAACGCAGCAGAAAAAAGCATTTAACTACCAGAGGTAATTAAGTAATTATGTGATCAAATTGTATATTTTACACGTATCATATTTTCCTTGCTTTAATATTTCTCAATTATTTATAAACTTTAGTTTCAACATGCATGCGTTTCCTGTAAAAAATAAAACTCAGCACACAGTTTTTCTTTTAACAACATTTCGAGTACCTCTGGCATTCATGAAAAAGACATACACAAAAGCAAATAACTAACTCTAAGACTGTCTAAACTATTGAGTTTTTCAAAGAACCATGAAGAAAGATGTGAAGACGGGGGTTTGAATTTAATCCTTTCTGTAGGGGGTTTAGACTTCTAAGTCACAAGCTGGGGTTTATGGCAGGAAAGGGGGCTTTATTGTTCCTTGCATGCAATAAACTCATCTGTTTTACTTCATCTCGGGATCAAGAACCTTATTTCTTCTGTTACAACAAATTTGGCGTAGTTGGCGGATGCTCCAGAAGGCGCAGAACTTCCCATCGGCAGGAGAGACGGTCAGCGCGCACATAACTAAGAGGTAAGGACTCCTCTTTTATTTAAAAGTCCCGACTCTCTCTGACCGATTGGGAAATCTCTGCTCCCTGCGAGAATCGCCCGAGATGACGGAGTAAACGTGAGTTTCTGAATTCCTCTGGCCTGGGGAAGGCACCGGTGTATGTAATGGGTTGGTTGCTGTAAGCCCAGAATTTGGTCTGGCAGGGGTTCCGCGGTATTGTGTACAGGCGTTCGAAGCTGGTGTATGCCTTAATTGGGCGTGGAGTTTTGAACGGGTTTTGGACCCTTACCGTGAAGTTCAGGACTGGTGTGGGTCTTAATTGCACCCGGAGTTCTGAAGGTCAGAACTGGTTTGGGTCTTAATTGCACCCGGAGTTCTGAGGCTCAGAATCGGTGTGGGCCTTAATTGCGCCCGGGGTTCTAGAGCAAGTGGTGCATTAAATGCACGTAGTTCAGGACTGGTGTGGGTCTTAATTGCACCCGGAGTTCTGAAGGTCAGAACTGGTTTGGGTCTTAATTGCACCCGGAGTTCTGTGGCTCGGGATCGGTGTGGGCCTTAATTGCGCCCGGGGTTCTGGAGCTGAGTGGTGCATTAAATGCACGTATAATCCAGGATTGGTGTGGGCTTTAATTACGCCCGGGGTCCTGAGATTAGCTACGCCTTGATCGTGCACAGATTGGAGTGGCGTGGTTTCTGGCGTGGCGTGGTTTTTTTTTTTGTTTTAAAGGAAACAGGAGTAGAAGAGATATATGTATGTTTTTGGTGTTTTCCTTGTTTGTGAAATACATATACACACGCACGACACTAACATAAACACACCTCATAATAAAGAGCAAAGCATTAAGTAGCAGGATTTAAAGGACGTTGAGACCCGAGAATCGCCCTGATTGAGCTCAGTGCGTAAGTCCACCCCGGGGCAAAAGCAGCGATGCTGGCGTTCTGGGGATGGTGAATTACTGATCAAGAAAGGGGGTTTTCGAGGTCTCGTTTCTTACCTGTGAACAGTGCGGTGTAAGTCCTCTCTAAAGTCTCGGAGAGGCATTTAGATCTGGAGGTAACAGACGCCCTTGGCTGAATGAGTGCAGTAATGCACAGGTTTTTCCAAGTGAAAACATCCCCCTACTGAATGAGCTGTTACCTCACACACGACAAAAGTAAATCTTAATGAGACCGAACATGTGCGCTAACTGATGGTTTGAGAAAGTGGTGGAAGGGTCCGTTTAAATATCGGAAAAGTGTAAGTTGACGGAAAAGAAGGAGAAAAATATGGAAAAAGCTGAGTTTGTCAGAGGGAATTTGGGGGCGAAGACGCCTGTAAAGAAAGCATATATGAGTATTGATTGGCAAAAGCACAAGCATGTAGCTCCCACCCTGGTGCACGGCCGGCACCAGTGGTGGCAGATACATGAGAAAATGTATGTGACTTAAAAGTGTGTTTACGGGGAAAACAAAAACCCGGAAGAAAATATATTTTACTCGCTACGAAAGAGTATAGAAAAAAAGCTAAAAGAGGCAGTACAGGAGAATGAGAAACTAAAGAAGGAATTAACTCCTGGTCACGCTGCACTGGTTAATGTGCTGCAGCCAGCGACTAAGTTATATCCTGCTCTCCCACAGGGGAACAAACAGGCAGGAAACGAAAATAATTGGGATCAATTCCCTCAGTGGCCATATGGAGAAGGGGGGTCTGATTGGGATAACACTTGGTATGAGTGTGATAAAGACGGATCAGGGTCTCCCCTGTTAGAGGGAGGGCGCCCGCAGATCTGTACTCTCACTCGAAGTGGGAAAGGACTTGATGTAGCAGGGGCTGGCGCCGTTGATGACAGTGCCACTCTAACACTGTCTCGCACCCCGTCGAGGGGGTCTGCAATCGCACCTACCTTCCCTGATTTCCCCCATACGATCAAATCCAAAACCGTAAGATATTGACCGGTGGGCTAAAGTACCGCACCCGAAATTAGAAATGCAGCGAACCTGGAGTGCGCTTCAGGAATTAAAAGGATTCATGTAGAAGTAAAACAAGAATACAGCACATTGTATTACGAAGAGAAAAATATATTCTCGATGTGTATGTGTGTTTTATGAATTTGTGTGCCGGCATGTATGTGTGTAACTGTGAGTTTTGGTATACTAAATGACGGTGTGAGTGTGTTTAGCCAGCGGGACTGGCTAGAGACGTAACTAAAGAGACTTGACGAAAATCAACTTAAGGAGATTGGAAAATATAAGAGAGTCTGAAACGTATAAGTACAGTACAGGTGGACGTAAAAGTAGTTAAACAGTTTTTGTATTATTATAAATTATTATAAATTGTAATTTATACAATTAGTTGCAATAATGGAAACAATTTGGTTTTATTCGAATGTCTCGAAACCAGACATGCTGAAACGGTGTAGGTTTAGAATCGAGACTGAAATTCCCTCCTCCCTTGAAATTCCCTAACAGATAAGGGTACGTAACGGCTCATGCGATGCTCAGTTGCAATTTGTCCCAAAACAAACAAGAACAGCAGCTGAGGGTTTGAGTTTGAACATGCACTGTATTAAAGCAGCTTTTATTTCCATTGATAAATGCTAGATATTCCTACAGAGATTCTCCAGGTGAGTAAGCGATTCCTGTTTCTGTTTCTATTTCTGTTTCATATATATATACAGTATATATATGTTACATGTGTCTCTGCAATAGTATAAATGTGTTATACACTATCAGGGGCTGCTTTTTTGTGCACCTCATCTACAACAAGGGTTTTTTTTTCATTTATGTTTGTGGACCTTCACCATTTGAGGAAGTGAGTTAGATAAGAAAGTTACAGGTATGGTGAGCAATGACTGACAAAGGCACGTACTGCGTATTCCTTACAGAAGTGTAAGCAATTTGTTCTAAAAAACACCGGCTAAAGTCCAACATCGTTAGCAATCTTATTACTTAAACAGAATTAACATCAATAAACTGTAAGGTGCTGGTACATGCGAGTAGATTTGATCTTCTATTAAACAAAAATGCAATTACAGCTCTAAAAAGGTCAACCTAGACTTCTGTAACAGATCTGTTCAGGTCATCGCTGTTTCTCTGACCTTGTGAGTCTTTGGAATTTTAAAAGTGTATTTTGCTTGCCTTTCATGTGGTCTGTGTACAAGTCACTGTGGCGTATGCGGTCCTACACAGCCTTGCTATAGACGTGACGAGCCTCCGCTATGTTGCAATGGAGAACAGGTTCAGTACGGAGCTGCCGAGAAAATTCAGCTGGAAAGCTCGTTGCAGAAAAGCATCGTTATCTGTGTCCAGCGGCAAAGCGTCCATCGTGGGTGCTGAAGAATCGATTTCACAGGCTGCGGGTCCAGGCGACTTAGAGTGTTAAAGGTCCCAGCGAAAACGAAACGGCGCTGGTCCTTTTACACGCACGCACGCAACCAAATGCAAAGGACGCCGTAGTCGGCAGGATTTGAACCTGCGCGGGGAGACCCCAACGGATTTCAAGTCCGTCACCTTAACCACTCGGCCACGACTACAGCAAGCGCCGCGGCCGCTGCCTTCTTGCTACAATCGAACAGGGAGTGCGAGGCGGCGGCGGCAGCGGAGGCAACTTTTTTCAAGTTCGCTCTCGGTTTAAGAAACCTTTTACGCCATACGTGCAAGCACACACACACACACACCTCAGAGGACTTAAGGGTGGCTTCAAGTTGGAATGATAAAGTCTCCCCGTTCGGACATGAAAACAGAACGTTCTTAGACAGAAAGCAATCAACAACGGAGACATGTGGACGACGATTTTAGTCACTGCACTTTGAATAGCATTTTTACTCCAGTTACAGGAGATGCACCAATGGCCCTTGACCTACGCTCTTACCAATGCCTTGAACATTCAAACAAAACAGCCCTCAAGTCCTGCGGTTTAATATAACGCTGTTACGTGTCGAGGCAGTATTTGACTCCGTCCTACCGTTGAGACACGGGGCGTACAGATGCAGCTATTCAAAACAAGCGGGCGATACCACATTATTTTGCGGTGCGCTTTACGCAGTCTACCACGAGTTACCGTAAATTCTCCTATAAAACCGCAATTAAAATAATAGTATCCGGAATTTCTGCAAGGTGGAGCTAATAAAGCTCAACCTCTCATGTCTGAGCTGTCGCCATCAAAGTCTTTAACGAAGATATTACTAATAGTATTAATAATGAATGACCTTGGACAAGCTGTAAACTCAAAGTAGTGCCCTGGTCCACATTCTTTTTTTCATTGACCGTCTTTGTAAAAGTAACACCACAGCATTTCGCAATCACGCATTTGTTTCCAATCATGCAAAGTACAGTAATTTTTGAGAATCTCCGATTCACCATGCCTTTCACATGCTCATAAAAGAGATTGATTTAGGAACATAAATATATTACTGTATGCAAACTGTACTGTATACAGTATGTATATGTACATGTATATTTAATACTGTTAGGCTGGGCAAACGATTTTTTTAAAAGAAATACAAAATGAGATATAATGATGTGAACCTCTCAGGTTCCTCGGTAACAGGTTGCCGTCATGTATATGAACTATAGAAAAGCATTTGCCACAACCCGTAAATTAGCACGCAAGTGCGGGCTGGTGAACACAGAACTGTATGGAGATCATCTCCAGCTCCGAGCTCAATTGCAATGAAAAAACATGCAGAACAGAACTGGAGAGCAGCTGAATTTGTGCTCAGTAGGGTGGGGAGGACTCAGCATTGCTATTGTTCTAATTGGCATGAACTGCAGGGGATCTGAATCAGAACATGTCAGTTAGTTCGATCATTGCGTCAATATGTAGGCCACGTTAATACAGAATTATTACTTTGTCTGTCTCGTCTTTGTATATAGCTGAATGTCCCTGACAATTTCATGTTAGTTTTTAAGAACGACATTGGTGCTAATATATACATATATAGCATATAAGGAACACGTAAAAGTTTAGTCCATGCTGAAAAGATAAGAAAACCGCCACAACGTTTCATCTTGGAATAAATCTTTACTTGTTGTTTTGCAGCCTACCCATTCTGACCTAACTCCTCCCTTGAAATTCCCTAACAGATAAGGGTACGTAACGGCTCATGCGATGCTCAGTTGCAATTTGTCCCAAAACAAACAAGAACAGCAGCTGAGGGTTTGAGTTTGAACATGCACTGTATTAAAGCAGCTTTTATTTCCATTGATAAATGCTAGATATTCCTACAGAGATTCTCCAGGTGAGTAAGCGATTCCTGTTTCTGTTTCTATTTCTGTTTCATATATATATACAGTATATATATGTTACATGTGTCTCTGCAATAGTATAAATGTGTTATACACTATCAGGGGCTGCTTTTTTGTGCACCTCATCTACAACAAGGGTTTTTTTTTTCATTTATGTTTGTGGACCTTCACCATTTGAGGAAGTGAGTTAGATAAGAAAGTTACAGGTATGGTGAGCAATGACTGACAAAGGCACGTACTGCGTATTCCTTACAGAAGTGTAAGCAATTTGTTCTAAAAAACACCGGCTAAAGTCCAACATCGTTAGCAATCTTATTACTTAAACAGAATTAACATCAATAAACTGTAAGGTGCTGGTACATGCGAGTAGATTTGATCTTCTATTAAACAAAAATGCAATTACAGCTCTAAAAAGGTCAACCAAGACTTCTGTAACAGATCTGTTCAGGTCATCGCTGTTTCTCTGACCTTGTGAGTCTTTGGAATTTTAAAAGTGTATTTTGCTTGCCTTTCATGTGGTCTGTGTACAAGTCACTGTGGCGTATGCGGTCCTACACAGCCTTGCTATAGACGTGACGAGCCTCCGCTATGTTGCAATGGAGAACAGGTTCAGTACGGAGCTGCCGAGAAAATTCAGCTGGAAAGCTCGTTGCAGTTAGGAACGATGCAGTTTCACCATAAAATTCCCAGCTTCGTTTATTGTTAATATGAAGGGCATGGATGTAATTTGGTATGTGTGTCCCCGTTTCTTGCATGCATTCAAAGTAAAAAAAAATGTACTTGTTTGAAATTTTGGGGTTGTCCAAAGGCAGTATGTAGCACAAATGTGTGTCAGGGGTGTCGATCACGTTGTTACAATGCGAGCACAGTTTCTCTTTACATTTGTGACTAGAGAGGTTATAAACCTCACATTTCTCACAAAAGACCCTGCGCTCACACTTACTAACACCCGTCGCTGCATTCCGAAAGTGTCTCGCCAAACATTGAGAGCTACGACAAAAGACCTTACAGGCCGGGCAATTCTGAATTTCTGCATCAATTTCGCAACACTGGGGATCTAAACAGGTTTTACAAGCTTTAACACAGGCGTGTGCGTTCTTGTGGCTATACGCCGCATGGTAGTTAGTGCACAAATATGCCGCCCCCACAAAAGCTTTAATATTTAAAACCCCATAAAAATGCTCTTCATGCAGTAGAACAAAAAGTATTTTAGAATTAGGTGGTGTGGGCCCCGTTGTAAAATATTTCCAATCACCCTGGTCGTGGTACAAAATTTTAATGACCACCTTTAAATGTTTTTCAAAAGCGGTAATGTCTGACAAACTCATTTTCTGATTCTCTGAAAAACCCAACTCTTTGTGCATTCGTTTAGCGCCCTGTAACATTTCCCCATTGGTACAACCTTCATTCAACAAACCGTACACACTCCCGGTGAAACACAGATTACCGCCCGTGTAATGTAAGTCGATAAGGTGCGCTTTTTTCTGAGCAATTACCCAGAACGGATTTAAATCTTCGACGGGCACCCCCCTGCATATTCCTAACTATCGTCAACACTAATCGGAGGCTGTCATCGGTGAGAATTTCTGTGTGGCTCTGTAAGAGGTCTGAGATGTGGCTAAAAAAATCAGCAGCATTTAATTCTCCGGGTTGTCTCCTGCGTGAGAACAAGGGTTTGTTAAAACCACCCGCAGTCAAACGCAGCTGTACAAAATCATTCGCCCCGATGTTTGGAGAAAGTTCATCCAATATTCTCTGGACTGCACCATGCACATGTTTAGTCATTTATCCCGGTGGGTCTTCGCCAGTGCACCATGAAATAGCATTATCAGGTAACGAAATCCAGAGGTTAGATCAGCATCTTCTTTAGAAAAAACGTCTAAGAGTCTAGCGGCGTAAACCTGGATCGGTTTTGGAAACACTGAATGTACACTTGCTAAAGCGGCTCTTAGATTCTCTAAACCCCGCTTTTTATCCACCTCATTAGTGCCCACCTTTGATACTAACTGTGCAATATACCGCACTGAGTCTCCCACATCACCAAACACCAAGTCTTTAGGCGTGTTATTATTTCTCTCCGAAGGCTTGACACGTTTGGTTTTGGTCAGTGTCTTAACAGCCGTCTCCGATGCAGTCACCACCTTAGGGTCCGACGTTTCCACCACACTTTTTTCACCGCTCGTCGATACAGCTGCTGTGTGAATAACGCCAATGCTCCATATCTCAAAATCAGAAAACTACACTGTGATAAAAATAAAAGACTTTTCAACACAACAATCAATGAAATCTAAATGGTCAAAATCAGAAAACTATGATAACTATGATAAAAACGCCACATATGTGGCACATCCTTACACAAAGAGCTGCGGGAGAATGGAACAAGTTACCCGGACATGTTGTTACACCGGTTTCCTTTAAGACTGTGGTGGTGCTACTGGTATGGCGGCATGGTTAACGGCATACAGACCCCTGGCACAGACCACTTGTGCCAGGGGTCTGTATGCCGTTCCCAAAATCCACCTGCTGGATTTTGGCAACTTCAGGACGAGTGGGAATTTTCTCCTATCTGTCAATTCTGTTTTGTTTTGGAGACTCTTGGCTGCCTATGTTGAACAGTGCAGCGTGAAGGAAACATTTTCCAAAACTGTGTCAACTCAAAAGTTGTAAGAAAACCTCTCCAGCTGCTTTAACTCTCTTCATTTTTGTCATTTAATGTGACACTCGATGTATAACTGGAGCCTCACATATGCAAATGGTGAGGCTCCAGATCGACACCCAGTTCGACACCACTTTACAGTATATGACAAAAGCATGGCAGACTGTGCCGGACCGGCAGATAACTTCTGCTTATTTTTACCATATTAAACATTGGAAATCCTCCCACTTGCATTTGTGACACTTGATTTTGGCTCCACCTAAGACACTCTTAAATCTTCAAACACTTTTCTCTTCTCCTGCAACACTTTTGTCTGTCGGCACTATGTGGCAGCGTTGCATGACAACCCCTCTCACCATGGAAAGGAAGCTAACAGCTTTGGTAAGAGAGGAGAGAAGGACCTGGCCCGTACGGGGCTCGAACCCATGACCTTGGCGTTATTAGCACCACGCTCTAACCAGCTGAGCTAACCGGCCTCACGGCGGTAATCCTCTCTGTGCTGCAAAAAATCAATCTCAGGGAATTTCTTTTGCCCTCCTTTGAATAGAAAGCCGTGTAATTCAGTGTACGGGCTTTCTCGTGCATTTTCATGGTTCTTGTAACCCAAATCCTACACTGGCCTGAAGTGCCCCACCATTTCACAGCATTTTTCAGCTGATTTAAAATGTACCTAAAGGAGAAGCATTATTGAAGACCATCAATTACCAAAAGCTTTTGTCAAAGGTTTTGGTGGTCATTTTTAATGACCACAGAGCGCTGTGACCTCGGTTTTACATCTCATCCAAAAGACAGCGCCCTTTTACAACACAGCGTCTCCGTCACTTTGCTGGGGCACTGGGACCCGCACAGACCTCAGGCTGAGCGCCCCCCCCATTAACACCGCTTCCAGCTGGAAGCTTTGTTTTTCCCTGTAGCTCACCCTCATCCGGGTACTGACCTGGCTCACACCTGCTTAGCTTTAGTGGGTTTTCAGTTGCGAGTTGCAAGGGGATGCAAGTGATGGAGCCGCTCGCTGCAAAAGCCACTGCATTGGCCGGGAATCAAACCCGAGCCTCCCACACGGCAGGCGAGAATTCTACCACTAAACTACCAATGCTCAGTGCCTGGGCCTTCAAAAAAGACGCTTTTTTGGTGCTCTGTGCAAAACGCGTCGACATCTGCAAAATGCCATTCGCGGACGCTGATGAACTTATTTCCAAGGCAGCGGGTACAAGTGGTTGGGCGTTTTAAAACCACCAGGAACAGCAAAGAGGCGCGCTTCTTTGCTTACGCCGGAACACACCAACTGGAGGCGGACATCGTAGTCGGCAGGATTCGAACCTGCGCGGGGAGACCCCAATGGATTTTTAGTCCATCGCCTTAACCACTCGGCCACGACTACAGCGAGCCCCGCCACCGCTGCGTTCTTGCTACAATCTTACCTGGATCGCGAGGCGCCGGCGGAAGCCTATTTCAAAGTCGTTCTCCGTTTCAAAAAAACATTTCCAAAATACAAGCCTTGCAGACAGACACGCCTCAGAGGACTTAAGGGTGGCTTCATGTCGGAAAGATAAAGTCTCCCCGTCCGGACATGAAAATGCCACTTTGTTACACACAAAAAAAGAATCAACAACAGAGAAATGCCCACAAACATTTGAAAAGCCGCACCACGTCGCACTTGAAATAGCTCTTACATTAGTGGTAGACGCAGGAATCGCCTTTTTATTTACGCTCTTACCAACGCGATGGAAAGCAAAACAAAGCAAAGCAGAGCAAAACAAAACGAACAAACGAAAACCCTCACGTCCCGCACTTGCATATAACGCCGTTACGTGCCCAAGCGGTATTGTACGTCATCCTAGCACTGCACCCCGGGGCGTAAGGTATATGGGAACGAGCACACGCCACGAATCGTCTCGAATCACTCCCTACAGCTGTAAGGCGCCTTGAAGCGTGCACCCCCAACATTCTTCTTTGCGCATCTGTGAAAGGTAAACTCTTGAGCAAACTCTGAACCAGCTCTAAGGAAACTAATCCGATTAGACGTTACTTTGACTCATCTTTTTACGCTCAGTGCTGGATTGCTCAAACTCCAGCTAGGGTTAGGGTTAGCATTCCCACGCTACTTAGACACTTTGTTTACGCTCAGTGCTGGATTTTGGGAACTTCAGGACGAGTGGGAATTTTCTCCTATCTGTCAATTCTGTTTTGTTTTGGAGACTCTTGGCTGCCTATGTTGTACAGTGCAGCGTGAAGGAAACATTTTCCAAAACTGTGTCAGCTCAAAAGTTAACACTTAAGCAAGTGTTCTCATAACTTTAGGAGGTTTCGTGAAAATGCTACAGGCGTGCCAAAATCGTTTTTTTTAAATTCAAGGTGACTTTACCGCGGTTTTCATTTTCAGATTGTGAATCAAAAAAGGCATTTAATTAAACACACGATTGCGATTTTAATCAATTACTGTATTGATTGAAAGATACATTCTGTACAGATACAGTACAGTCACATTCTCCTGTCGTCCAGTGGTGTAAAACGAATTAGCAGGTGCTTGAGATAACATCCCACTGAGTGGAATGTTCTCATTTGTTCTCAAGTGTAAAAAGAGGTGATAATTCTTAATAATTCCGTGTCGCATTAACTAACCTCTTCAGTTTATTCCGCCAGACAGTACATTAATATAATTATATCATTATTAAGTTGTTTAGATACGCAATTCCATATTATATTCCCTGTTAATCAAATTCTAAAAGTATGCATTTGTTAGATAACAAGCGAATTCACAGAAAAGGTTAAAATACTATCACTTTTCACAAAGTATATAATCCTAATATGGTCAGAAGGAGCACGTAAAAATGTTTCCCAAATAACAACATGTAAGACTTTGATGCTTAAAATGTTTAGGGAGAAATGGAGTACTGGTGTGTATTTTTTTCTTTAAACTACCAAGACCAGCAATATACAGTACAGTTTACATACATTAATATGTTTATATTCCTAAATTAATATCGTTTATGAGCATGTGAAAGGCATGGTGAATCGGAGATTCTCAAGATTTACATTGTATGATTGGAAATGAATGCGTGATCGGATCAACTAAATGCTGTGGTGTTACTTTTTGTCAATGAAAAAATAAACTCTTTTCGTTTACAAAGACGGTTACAAAGAATGTGGACCAGGGTAATACTTTGAGCTTACAGCTTGTCCAAGGTCATTCATTATTAATACTCTTAGTAATATCTTCAGTAAAGACTTTGATGCATAAAATATTCCTGCATAATTAAAATATTTATGATAAAGGTGGTAGGTTGTGTACTTTTGTCCAACAGAACAATCTTGCTTTTATAAAATATACCGCCTTTTTAATGTTTAATGATTAACATGCTGTAATACACTGTTTAAATTTAAAAGTCTAAAGAGTATACACCTTAAATTCTTAATTGAATAAAGATTGTCCCTCAGCAGTGATCAGGATTCAAAACTGACGTTTTCTGGTGACAGCTCAAATGCTGTACAGGAGAGGTTAACCTTTATTAGCTCCACCTGGCGATTTTACAAGGTGATTCCGGATACTATTAACATAATCTAATTTGCGTCCGGTATGATGCGGTATACTGCGACACTCCCACCGTGTTATACCGCAGCATACCCCGCTTGTTTTGAATGGCTGCATATGTATATAGACTCTATATATACATTTGGTGCATGCCACAATTTTGGATGGTGGTGGAGGAATAGGGATTTTCTCAACACGGCAGGGACTCCAGTTAAGAATGCTGGGTTTATCTCTGAACTATTAGAAGCTTTGCAGCTACTGACTGAAGTAGCTGTGGTGATGTGTAAATCACATAATAAAGAAATGTTTCCAGTAACTCGAGGGAACAACTTTGCAGATGCAACTGTCAGGTGAGCAATACTTGTAGAACAGTAGTCTGAGACCTCTGTGAAGCAGAGAAATGGACATGGTTAGAAAAGATTATGGGGCTGCAGGATGATGGGGTGTGGAGCTGACAGCACACCAGACGCCCTGCATGCCCTCACAGCCTAATGCCCTTTATAGCCCGACAAATGCACTCTGTTGGACACCCAGGTGGGAGTCAAATGGTGTGCCGGTTACCCAAAACTGGGTGAGAACCGGGTTTGAAGCAGTAACCACTTATGTGGTATCTGGATGTAATGTTTATCAAAGTAACTCAACTCAGTTCAGGTGCGGGTGCAACAGCTCAAAAGGCCTGCTCCTGAGGAACCTTTCAAACCGGGGAAATTGAAAATTGTAAAGGGAAACCTGGGCTCTTATAATCTGTTTTCCCAGTGGGTTGCTGCCACTGCCTCTGTGTCTACCAAACACTTGATAACAGAGATAAGCCCTCGGTGGGCACTGCCCTGCCCCTTGTATTATGATCAAGGAACACACTTCACGGGGAAGGTGTGTCAGGCTGTGGCTGCATTGTTCGGAGTGAGATGGACTGAGATCATCCTCAGTCTGCTGGAACAGTGGAATGAAGGAACAGATCTCTGAAAGATTGACTAGACATCAGACTGAAGGAACGCCATGGGATGCGGGCTGGATCAAACAGAACTGTGTAACAGCCTGTTTGATATCATCACGGGCCAATCAATGAAACTTCCTGGAGGGACGAATTTAGCTGGACGAATGGATTGTTGAATTTGCTAATTCCCTATTGTAGTATTGTAGGTTGCTAGGACTTAGCAAAGCACATCTATGATGAAGAAAAATATATATCATAATTATAATCCAGATGATTGGGGCATTGGTGCATGGCTACAGTCTGTGCTAGGAACATGGAGAGGGTCTCTGGTTCAATACATATTTGTGGGTCTGGTATTATTCGTTATGATCATATCGTTAATATCCTGTTTGAAAAACATGTGGACTAAAGCTGCTGCTTCTGTGCTAATTGTACGCCCTGAAGGGATCATGAAGGTCAAAAAATGATTTCATGGGAAAGGTTCTCTTATCTAGTGGCAGAACCTGATGGGTAGAACAATATAGCTTTAAGGGGGGTTACCCTTGGGAGTGATTCCCCTAGATGCAAATGATTATTGTGGTTTGTTTGTTCATAATAAGATGTTTTGCAGGAACGGAACAAAGAGAAATTTTACAACTTCAGCTAGAATTGTTCTACAAAACGTCACAGCTGAGGCAGGGGAACAATGTGTAGATTTTTCTAAGAGTTATTACCCAGTTGTTGACCAATCTGTTGACCAATGTTGACCAAAAAAGCCTAGGATTATGCTGGGCTCCAGCCCACAGGGATTTACCTGTGCTGTAAGAACTAATGAGTGAATAAGGAGACTGGATTCTGGTGAAAGACTTCAGGAAAAAGAAATGGTGTTCACTCAGGTGGAGGGGGCTGTACCAGGTGCTGCTGACCACTGCCACTGCTGTGAAGGTCACAGAAATGGTGCCCTGGATTCATGCTTCCCACTGTAAAAAGGTCACAAACGAACTGAACAAAGCGCAGGAGTGATGTCTCCACAAGGACAGATGGGGATAACCTGCTTGGGACTGATGTGCACAGCCTTTTTCCTTTTTATGTAGAAGCCTGTCACCACCCCAAAAGAGGAAGAATCTAAACACGAAGCCTCTTTGTATACAAACTGGCTGAATGAAACTGATAATGAGGGGGATATGAGTAATTTGTGGTATAAATTGATAAATCATACTGTAAAGTTAAAGAAATTTAATGCATCTTGTTATATATGTGCTTTAATGCCTCATTCTACAGCCTCACCCATGCGACTTTTTATGAAATGTACTCTTTTATTAATATCATGTTAGAAGGCTTAGACGCTATCAAACAAGAATTAAGGGGAGTTAGATTAATGGCACTTCAGAACAGGTTCGTGCTGGACCTTCAAAATGCAGCATCTGGAGGAGTCTATGCTTTAGTAGGAGACTCCTGTTGTACATATATTCCAGCTAATGACTATGATTACGGAAATCTTACACTCGCTATTCAGCATTTAAAAGAACTAAAAGACAAGGTGAATAAAGAGAGAGGCATAAAAGATACACCGGCTTTTCTCTCCTGGTTAGAATCACTGTTTGGGCCAGGGGGAATGTTTTTCTTTTAAGTTACTAACACCGATTATAGGGGCTGTGATACTTGTCTTCCTGTTTTTATGTTGCTGTATGACATGTATTATTCCAATGCTTCGAAATATGGAAATATGGTACCTAGGGGGATAAACTGTTCATCCTTCCAGTCTGGAGAATTGGCAGCTGTCTGTCGTCAGTAAGTGATCCTTAAAAAATTAATAGTTCCATGACAGTGTGCATCACCAGAAAATCAATTTCAATGCATTAAAACTCTTGTTATCCTTCTGATCATTGAAGTGTCATTGCCCCAGCACTGTATACTCTTACTTTTGACGCCTGTCTGAAGTTGGATCCATTTCTAAGAATGGTGACTCACATATCCTCATGCTCAACTTTGGCTCAACCACACAAACTATGAAGTTAATCATCTGCTTTTGCTCCAAGATTTATGTTACTAGGCTCTCTCCTGGGGATCCTCGTGTTCAAACTTTGCCCTTATTGTGGATGATCCATGACAGAATTCAGGGAATTCAGAATTCTGATACCTCAGCTCAGATTCTGACTGGGCAGACTGTCATTGCCTGGTGTGAATGTGTGCATATCTGTTTTTGTGCATGTTCTGTGGCCTGTTGTACAGTACATCACAAATGAAAGGGAAATGGAAAACTAAAATAAGACTCAAGTGTTTTATCTTTCATTAACAGTGTTTCATTAGTATCTGTGCTAGATCCTGTCATCCACTGCTTACCACGACAGGCTCTAGCACAGGATAGCAGCTAATACATTTAACAATCTCACTGCACAATGTTGTATATTCAAGGGCTGATCTTCTGTACTTTTTCTTTCACTTTTCATTTCCTAGAAACTCAGTCCTGCCAGGAATAATCTGAGAACAAAATCAATCTGAGTGAAAATCTAAGCAGAGGAAGATTGTTTTACAGAGTTAACAAGGTCTAATTCAAGGTCATCAGCACTAACAACATTCTCTCTGGAGACAGGCGATAAGAAAATTGAAAGTGTGTATTGTTACATAACAGCAGAGACTATGAGTTATGCTATCATGAGAGTGGTGATGGATTTTTTTCATTGCTTAGTTTTGCAGGTTCTGTACATTTGAACATTCAAAGTGACTAAAGTAAAGGAGTTTTCCCTTTTTACCACATAATTCCCAAAGATCAACACTAATAGAAAGCCTAATTCCAGCCAAGATTCAATTACTGTCTCTCAGGCATCCCAGCAGTGGATTTCATGACTTCAGACAGCCATCTTTATCAGTGGAGAACTCAATGCTCTGAGGTTTACTGGCAGAGTCTCACACTGGGTAATATGTTGGTAAATAATGTCCTATGGAATTCTACTATTGATAAATTCTACTATGGAACTGCGATGTGTCCTGAAAAAATCTTCTATGATAGTGGTACAGTCCATCACACCCCACCTACAGCCTTTAAAAGAGAAAAAAATATTCTGATATTATGGTGGAAAAAGAGCCCTGGAATCTTTGTAGAAGGACCAAAGACGGAAAGAACGGGCAGTGTAACCATGGCGAAGAGAAGGGAAATATTGGAGAGAGCTTTTTTCATACACTTTTTATCATTGTTTTTCCAGCCCAACAATGATCAACAAATATGGGCAGGCGTCCTGTGCCAAATCCAATCTACCTTTCTTCCAAGCATACAGGAATGTCAGTGAATTAAATATTGACATATGAAAATACCCAAAAATATGCAATCACACATATGCAGTTTGAGCAAACATAAGACAATACCCAAGTACCACAAACTACCAGGCATCATTAGCAGTTCAGGTGGGGAGCTGTGTCAGCATGCGTAGGCTGCAAAGGAACAAGTAATAGGTCTATTCCATGCTTAAAAGAGAAGAAAGAAAACACAACATTTCAGCCGTGGAGCCCTCACACCTGAAGAAGGCTCCACGGCCGAAACGTTGTGTTTTCTTTCTTCTCTTTTCATCTAGTGTCATTAGCCAGTTCCTGTCAAAATAAAATAGAAATGGATAACATTCTAGAGAGAGTTTGAAATACCAAGGTACAATTTAAACCATATTTCTTCCACTACAACCACAATATTTTGGAGAGATCGCTGAGCCTAACTGTTCTGGCATGCCCGTTAGCCTCCGTCCTGCTTCAGCAATGAATGCAACGGGGCACATTCTGAGGGAGATGCGGTCAATCAGGTTGCAGGAAAACCACGCTATGCTTTTTTTTGAGATCCTGAAAAGGACAGAGGGGCCATGTATATGTGTGCAGCTGGATATGTAATTGCAGGTGGCGTAGCAAATTCTGCTGAAGCCCCACTGCCTGGTGTGGACGGTAGCTGTGCATGTTGCAGCAGAATTGTGCATGTGAGATCAAGGGGGCATGTCATGTGTTTGAGCACTTCACTCCCTTCCGGAAGCACGTGATTCCCTGAGTCCAAAAAATTTGTAAGTTCTTTGGATGACCTGTGGACCGATCTTTCACGATGAAGAATTCCTTAAGAAGAATAGATCTCGGCCCACCATCCCAATGCCTCCATCTCAAAACAGCAACCTCCCACTGCCCTTAGTCTGCAAGGCAGTCCTTTCAAGTGCGATGATGACGCCGGGACCTTCGTTGCCTATTGTACGAGCTGAACTTTTGTGCTCATCAATTCAACGCTCTTTCCATCAACTCATCTTGTCTTTTGACGCTTCGTGTTTTGTGCTCCTTTGACTATCGGCATATCGGGTGACTGCAAACACTGAAGTTCTTGCTTACGGAGTGTGGAATAGTGTTTTCAAGTGATCGCTGTTCTGTCATGTTGACGCCGAGTGAATCTTTCTTTGGCAACATGGGCAGGCTGACAGCAGCGCGAGCGAAAGTAATGGCAAATTTCTTGACTTATTTCTGAATGTGAATGTTCTTTAGAAAAGGGATGCGGCGTTGCTTCTCCCCCCTGTAAAGGTCACGCATTCCAGACGTGGTTATGAGCGAACAGTTGCCGCAAGTGTTTGAAAAGAGCAAGAGAGGAAGCAGCCCTGCCCCGTGTGAGGATCAAACTCAGGACCTTCAGATGATGAGACTGACGCGCTACCAACTACGCCAACGAGGCCAGCTGCAGTACTCAGCCGGAAAGTTTGCCTCATGCATTTGCCTTTTGATCTCACCGATACTTTTTTGGTCTGTTTCTGTTGCGAGTCTGTTTTTCAGATCTCACCTAGCACAAGTCTCTCTGGCTGAAGTGGCCTCTCTGCTTCAGCATCGTGCCCTCACTCAGCCATTAAAAACGTCACTCGGACTTCTGACATGCTGACATGAAATGTCAAGAGAGAGTGGCGGAGACGCTTAAGGCAGAGAGAAGATGAAGAGGGGGCGTGGCTGCGAAATGATTGACAGCTGCATGACGCTCTCCATGCAAGGCGTGACCACAGGCTAAAGGACACCTTTCGGCACATCAAGCTCTAAGCACACACCTGGAGGACGTGGGAAATGATCCCGCTACCTCTCGCATGCAAAGCGAGCGCTGTACCATGCAAGCTAACCCCCCTCGCTGGGGCTCATGCCTCGGTGTCGCCTAGTGCCGCTTGTTCCCCTCTTACCGGGTGCAGTTCACTGCCCTTCGTCTGCAAGGCAGTCGTGTAATTGCGGCTTTCTTGACGTATTGATGAAGGTCTGACTGGACGAGCGAATGACGCCTCTCCCCCGTCCTCAAGCTCGCTGACAGAATAAAATGGAAAGTGCTGCCGTGGCTCATTGGTTTAGGGGTATGATTCTCACTTAGGGTGTGGGAGGTCCTGGGTTCAACTTGCGGATGAGCCCTTGTGTGTTCTTTTTGTCCTCGTCCACAAGACTGGGAACTGATATCCACATCACCTTGCAGCATCTGCTTATGGCAAATGATGGAATGTGACTAATGACTGAACGAGCCTGGTGAATACTCATCACGTGGCACAATGAGAGCGTGCAGTCAGCTGTCCAAGGCAGCAACCTCATTGCTCGTTCAAAAGAACACGTACTGAAAACTCATCACCACTATGTCGTAAATGAGCACCGCGATCGCTTGTTGTCATGCGTCCTTACTTGGGAAATGCAGAAGCAAAAACTGCCCTCTCTCAGTCACCGAAACGTGTGCGGCTCGCCTTGCACTCTCTGCGCCTCGCATATTTATGGAGCTGTCTGCTCTTCTTTCTGTTGAAGTACGCAAGTTACGGGGCGTACTGCAGACTATGATGTGCTCAATGACAGCTTTCAAGATTTGAAAACTATGAGCTTGATGGCTCAAGTCGAACGAATGTGGTTGTTACGCAATTGATGATCAAACACACGTATTCTAACGATTCGTGAGAGTATGTTCTAAAGGTCCCTGGCTCGATCCCGGGTTTCGGCATTTTGTTTCATCGCGCCCTTTGTTCCTATCTCCAGCGCCCTCTGCCTAAAGTGACGCGTCCCTTTCTCAGCCCGAAACGCAAGCGAGACACCAGCAGCAGTCCCTACAGGTTTCCGTAGTGTAGCGGCTATCACGTTCGCCTAACACGCGAAAGGTCCCCGGTTCGAGACTGGGTGCAAACAGCCTCTTCTTGCACGCTCCTGCACTTCACAGAGGTCTTGAACCACCAGTCATTTGTTCCCAATGTATTTCCGGTGCCTTCATGCACTCTTGTACCAAACGCACGTTCCTTCTGTATGCGGAGCCGATCATTTGCAATTGGGCTGTGCCGACAGATCAGGACGAGCTCTGTCGGCTCAATAGCAGCGCAGGACCTGCAAGAACAACAGAAAGATTAGCATCCAGCGGGGGCTTCTTAGTGAGCCTAAGATCTCATCAAGAATCGGCTCCAGCAACAGGGCTGGGCGCATTGTTCCATTCTCCGACCACTCTTGGTGTAAACAAGTCCCTCCTGGTCTCTGCTTGAATTGCACTTTCCTACGTTTGCTTTGGTGTAACTGGCTTCCCCTGCATGGGCGAATGTGAAGAAGATCCTTAGTAAGTCATTGAAGAAACCCGAGAAGAGGTCGGAGTGGTCTCTGTCGTTCATCAACGATCCAGTCAGGCAGTACTCCTCTGTAAAGTGCCGTTCGTTCACATCGATTGGCTTTTTTTTGCCTTCATTCGTGCAAGTAGTAAAAGCAGACGCCCCTATTCTGCCGTGACCCGGATTCGAACCGGGGTTGTTGCGGCCACAACGCAAAGTACTGACCACTATACGATCACGGCGAGTTACCGATACACACGTGGCAGGGCGGAAAAGGCTGTGCTCTCTTCGTGTGACATAATTCGGGAAAGTCCTGACGTTGCATTTCAACTGAGCCCCAGTATACATCGACCCTTCGACACTCTGAGTGACAACTCTCTTGCGTGTTTTCTCATATTTATGTAGTTTGCTTGCATGATGCCCGGAACAGCAGGGTTGTGCACTCCCATATGGTCTAGCGGTTAGGATTCCTGGTTTTCACCCAGGCGGCCCGGGTTCGACTCCCGGTATGGGAACGTGTCAATTTTGCCTCCTGCTTTCCAAAAGATCAGCACTGTGTACGAAGGAGCCGCATTAAAACTACTCAACGTGCAAAACGTGCGAGAAGAGGGGGCGCTTGTTTCCAGCCGAAACTTCTCGCGTGTGAGACGAGCTGACCATCGCTGCAGGAGGTGGGAGGGTCACTCTGGTAGACAGGGCTGACCTTCGGCAATAGGATTTATACTCTCCAAGATGATATTTGCACTTTCTGGAGAGGCGATTTTCTCCACTTCAGTAGCCCGATTTCGTCGATTGCGTGGAGAGGGCTGTAGAATGTGGCGCCGTCTTTCCTGCTCCGTCCATGACAGGCGTGCTGGTCTCTGGAGAGAGAGCACGGTCCATCAGCGCACCCCAATAAAGGCACTGGAAGCAGCTGAATCGCATTGGCGAAGCTCAGCACTGGGCCGCTGGGCACATCTGACCACAGTTTCCGTAGTGTAGTGGTTATCACGTTCGCCTCACACGCGAAAGATCCCCGGATCGAAACCGGGTGGAAACAGACCAGACTTCTTCTGTCGCCACGCACAAAAGGGGATTGGGGATTCGCCTAGTGCTGTGATCGAACAGACCCACTCACCTCTTAGTGTGGCGGGATCTGCACAGTGCATGTCGCAGCGCATCCTGCTTTCACTTCAATGCGCGTCCTGATGTACCCCGGTCTCCCGCGTGACAGGTGGGGACAGGTGACAGGTCCACGTGACAGGTCCTATACTAACGAGGAAGACATCACTCTCTCCGACCCCCGGCATCGTGTCCCGACCCACCGTGCTGGAAGCCGACTCGTGCTGTGATTCCTTTACGGAGCAGAAATGACAACCGAGGAGCCGAGAGATCATTTCAGCATTTCGCGTCTGAACGGAAAACACAAACGACCAACTCGGAATGATTTGCCTTTGACGCTTATCAAAGCGTTCTTTGTGCATCGAACAGACCCACTCACCTCTTAGTGTGGCGGGATCTGCACAGTGCATGTCGCAGCGCTCCCTGCTTTCACTTCAATGTGCTTCCTGATGTCGAGTCGTGTGCCGTGCGGAGGCTCTGAAAGCGAGAGCAATGAAAAGGTGCACGACGCTGTGTTAGAAAACAGAGAAGTGAAAGGCAGTCCTTTCTCTAAGGAGGTAAAAGAAAAGCTACTCCCCGTCGGGGAATCGAACCCCGGTCTCCCGCGTGACAGGCGGGGATACTTGCCACTATACTAACGAGGAAGACATCACACGCTCCGACCCCCGGCATCGTGTCCCGACCCAGCGTGCTGGAAGGCGACGCGTGCTGTGATTCCTTTACGGAGCAGAAATGACAACCGAGGAGCCGAGAGATCATTTCAGCATTTCGCGTCTGAACGGAAAACACAAACGACCAACTCGGAATGACTTGCTTTGGACGCTTTTCAAAGCGTTCTTTGTGCACGACAACTGCGCCGCCAAGCAGATACAAATGGAAGAGGGCTAAGCCTCCTCTCTTTTAGCCCAGGTTCGATCTGTCTCCCAGAATCACCAGGGCGCACGCACACACACACACCCGTGCCGTTGAAGTACTCTGCTTCATTTCTAAGGGCAACTCAACATTCACTCCTACCCCGAGTGCAGAAAAGACAGCGTCTGCAGCAACAGCAGCTCAGGTCTCTGCACAGGAGCTAAGCTGCCCCCATCTCCTCTGCTCTGCGGCTCCTACGGAGTGGAGTCCTGCCTGGAGCCGTGTTTGCAGGCGGCGGCTCCCCGCACCCTGTCTGTGCGTCGTGTCCAAGAGCTCCTGGGAGGAAGAGAGAGCCCTCCGACTCGGGGGCTTTTCCACGGTCTGTGTGAGGAGGGGCGGGTGTGTCCAGCAGCTTATCGAGCGGAAGCCTGGGGCGGCGGAGAGCTGTGATCGTGCAGACCTTGAGGTGTCACCTCTTTGTCTGCTTTCCCGCCCTCCCTCCGCCCAAGCTCTGCTCCAAAGTAGCCCGGCAACCCCTCACACCTGCACGTGTCACAACCTAAGGTGTGGTCATGAGACACCCATGGGGTGTTGTTCTGTTCTTGCTAATTGTTTCCTGCCCGTCGCAGGCAGGAGTCCATGCGAGGAAGATGCACTGGACAGAGCTCAGAGGGCGCACCTGGGTGGCTTTCCTTCTGAGTGACGTTCCTGCAACACTCTCCCGCTACTCTTGGTGCGCTCATGCCGCAACACAGGAAGGCTGGAACAGGTGGCTGTGGGCTCTGTGCACCGCCGAAATAGCTCAGCTGGGAGAGCGTTAGACTGAAGATCTAAAGATCCCGGGTTTCGGTGTTTTGTTTCATCGCGCCCTTTGTTCCTCTCTCCAGCGCCCCCTGCCTAAAGTGACGCGTCCCTTTCTCAGCCCGAAACGCAAGCGAGACACCAGCAGCAGTCCCTGCAGGTTTCCGTGGTGTAGCGGCTATCACGTTCGCCTAACACGCGAAAGGTCCCCGGTTCGAGACCGGGCGGAAACAGCCTCGTTTTGCACGCTCCTGTACTTCACAGAGGTATTGAGCGACCGGTCATTTGTTCCCAATGTATTTCCGGTGCCTTCATGCACTCTTGTACCAAACGCACGTTCCTTCTGTATGCGGAGCCGATCATTTGCAATTGGGCTGTGCCGACAGATCAGGACGAGCTCTGTCGGCTCAAAAGCAGCGCAGGACCTGCAAGAACAACAGAAAGATTAGCATCCAGCGGGGGCTTCTTAGTGAGCCCAAGATCTCATCAAGAATCGGCTCCAGCAACAGGGCTGGGCGCATTGTTCCATTCTCCGACCACTCTCGGTGTAAACAAGTCCCTCCTGGACTCTGCTTGAATTGCACTTTCCTGCGTTTGCTTTGGTGTAACTGGCTTCCCCTGCATGGGCGAATGTGAAGAAGATCCTTAGTAAGTCATTGAAGAAACCCGAGAAGAGGTCGGAGTGGTCTCTGTCGTTCATCAACGATCCAGTCAGGCAGTACTCCTCTGTAAAGTGCCGTTCGTTCACATCAATTGGCTTTTTTTTGCCTTCATTCGTGCAAGTAGTAAAAGCAGACGCCCCTATTCTGCCGTGACCCGGATTCGAACCGGGGTTGTTGCGGCCACAACGCAAAGTACTGACCACTATACGATCACGGCGAGTTACCAATACACACATGGCAGGGCGGAAAAGGCTGTGCTCTCTTCGTGTGACATAATTCGGGAAAGTCCTGACGTTGCATTTCAACTGAGCCCCAGTATACATCGACCCTTCGACACTCTGAGTGACAACTCTCTTGCGTGTTTTCTCATATTTATGTAGTTTGCTTGCATGATGCCCGGAACAGCAGGGTTGTGCACTCCCATATGGTCTAGCGGTTAGGATTCCTGGTTTTCACCCAGGCGGCCCGGGTTCGACTCCCGGTATGGGAACGTGTCAATTTTGCCTCCTGCTTTCCAAAAGATCAGCACTGTGTACGAAGGAGCCGCATTAAAACTACTCAACGTGCAAAACGTGCGAGAAGAGGGGGCGCTTGTTTCCAGCCGAAACTTCTCGCGTGTGAGATGAGCTGACCATCGCTGCAGGAGGTGGGAGGGTCACTCTGGTAGACAGGGCTGACCTTCGGCAATAGGATTTATACTCTCCAAGATGATATTTGCACTTTCTGGAGAGGCGATTTTCTCCACTTCAGTAGCCCGATTTCGTCGATTGCGTGGAGAGGGCTGTAGAATGTGGCGCCGTCTTTCCTGCTCCGTCCATGACAGGCGTGCTGGTCTCTGGAGAGAGAGCACGGTCCATCAGCGCACCCCAATAAAGGCACTGGAAGCAGCTGAATCGCATTGGCGAAGCTCAGCGCTGGGCCGCTGGGCACATCTGACCACAGTTTCCGTAGTGTAGTGGTTATCACGTTCGCCTCACACGCGAAAGGTCCCCGGATCGAAACCGGGCGGAAACAGACCAGACTTCTTCTGTCGCCACGCACAAAAGGGGATTGGGGATTCGCCTAGTGCTGTGATCGAACAGACCCACTCACCTCTTAGTGTGGCGGGATCTGCACAGTGCATGTCGCAGCGCATCCTGCTTTCACTTCAATGCGCGTCCTGATGTACCCCGGTCTCCCGCGTGACAGGTGGGGACAGGTGACAGGTCCACGTGACAGGTCCTATACTAACGAGGAAGACATCACTCTCTCCGACCCCCGGCATCGTGTCCCGACCCACCGTGCTGGAAGCCGACTCGTGCTGTGATTCCTTTACGGAGCAGAAATGACAACCGAGGAGCCGAGAGATCATTTCAGCATTTCGCGTCTGAACGGAAAACACAAACGACCAACTCGGAATGATTTGCCTTTGACGCTTATCAAAGCGTTCTTTGTGCATCGAACAGACCCACTCACCTCTTAGTGTGGCGGGATCTGCACAGTGCATGTCGCAGCGCTCCCTGCTTTCACTTCAATGTGCTTCCTGATGTCGAGTCTTGTGCCGTGCGGAGGCTCTGAAAGCGAGAGCAATGAAAAGGTGCACGACGCTGTGTTAGAAAACAGAGAAGTGAAAGGCAGTCCTTTCTCTAAGGAGGTAAAAGAAAAGCTACTCCCCATCGGGGAATCGAACCCCGGTCTCCCGCGTAACAGGCGGGGATACTTGCCACTATACTAACGAGGAAGACATCACACGCTCCGACCCCCGGCATCGTGTCCCGACCCAGCGTGCTGGAAGGCGACGCGTGCTGTGATTCCTTTACGGAGCAGAAATGACAACCGAGGAGCCGAGAGATCATTTCAGCATTTCGCGTCTGAACGGAAAACACAAACGACCAACTCGGAATGACTTGCCTTTGACGCTTATATACTTCTTAGTGTGGCGGGATCTGCACAGTGCATGTCGCAGCGCTCCCTGCTTTCACTTCAATGTGCTTCCTGATGTCGAGTCGTGTGCCGTGCGGAGGCTCTGAAAGCGAGAGCAATGAAAAGGTGCACGACACTGTGAAATAAACATTAATAAACGCATATATAACGTCGAAAACACATCTAACACTAGGAGTATACAGCACTCTGCACAGTGTACGAAGTAAATTATTTTTGCAGTAATTAATTATATTTACTATATTTATTATACACGTGTAAATTAATTACTGCGAAAATAATTTACTTCGTACACTGTGCAGAGTGCCGTATACTCCTAGTGTTAGATGTGTTTTCGACGTTATATATGCATTTATTAATGTCGTCGATTTTACGGTTGCAATTCGACGTTGATTATACGTCGAGGCGACGTATATATACGTATAGCCGTATTTTCGCCGTGAATATACGTATATTCGACGAATCAATGCCCACAGCTTGGCATACAAGGGTTTTGCGGAGGGGTCTTGCCACCTGCCTGAAAAAAAAACAGTAAAATGTTTGAGTGCCTATAGAGTTTCTATTTTTATTTTCTTGAGAAAAGTTGATACCATTTCCTGGAAACCCCGTCCCCCATCAGTGCGCGGTGCCCGGGGAAAAATCTGTAGGGGGGCGTCTGAAATTCTGAGCGGGGGTGATATTTCGGTTGAAACGGAGCTGTACGGTGCAGCTACCCAAATGAAATCTCGCAGCTATGCCATTAATTAGTGCTTTATGATAGAAGATATCGACTAGCAATCTGGTATTTGCGATGAAGTTCAGTTTCACATTTTTCGTCACTCTCACTGGAGAGTATTGCCTGGAGCGAAAAGTACCATAAGCGTTCATTTTTGCAGCTACATGGACGTTCTGAATCGTTAAGAAAAAATGTTGTAAAACCAACAGAAAGCACAGACTGCTATAACTAGTCCTAGTTATATAACGATTTTAAGTATAATGATAAACTACTGCAAGGAATCGGTCCACCTGAGCAAACAGGATCGTATAGTTGACACTCAATAACGACACTGATATGTGCAGTTCCTGGACGGATAGCCCTCCTGCCCATCAAACAGACTGAGTGACTGTTCCTGTCATTTAGTGTTGTCTGACCATTGACAAAGTACAACTATTTTTT
Source organism: Lepisosteus oculatus (assembly GCF_040954835.1). Taxonomy (NCBI): domain Eukaryota; kingdom Metazoa; phylum Chordata; class Actinopteri; order Semionotiformes; family Lepisosteidae; genus Lepisosteus; species Lepisosteus oculatus. The sequence goes on from NW_027168064.1 coordinate 1,302,316, forward strand.
TAGGGCGCAAATTAAGTTAGGTAAATCTTTTTGCCCAAAACTGAAGGGGCAACATTCCCCCCTCCCCCCGTGATGCCAGGCCTGTCCCCATCCTATTCCATAATGTCATTATATATAATACCATACAACAGTGACCGATCCTTACTAACTACATGCGTTAAAATTGCACATCAGCTCATAGCAGGGGGCACATAGCCGCGATGTATTATCAATGTTATATTTCAACCATAATATCGACAACATTAATAAACGCATACGTTGAGAAAATATCGAACCCAACATATTTTCCGGTTATATACCACAATGCATTGCTAGTATTCGTTGGTCACAATTTTGGACACGTTTTTCAAACGTAGAAGTATATCCGCAAATATCTCAGCAATCCTCTTTTGACGAGTAAGTATGAACAATAATAATACTATCTGAATACATACAGATCTTTCTTAATATTATTTTGATTAAAATAGTACGTGAATAAGCAAAAAATGGCACATAAAATAGTGTGAATGGGGAAGATGACACAAAATCGTTTTGCCGTTTCTCTATTCTTATTCTATGTTGTACTTTCAAACTTTGGGTACTCTTTAATTAGGACAGACTTTATTGCTCAACTGCTATGATGCAAGCCAAATTTTATACATTTATTTCAGTTTTGAGCTTAGTAAACCGTTCACTTTTTAGATTATACTAAAGAAGATATTAATCATCATTTATTTGGGAAGTAATATTATATAATTTTTTCCTAGCTGCGGTGCTGAAGTCCCACCCTACATCAACAGAAAAAGAAATAAAGGAGCATGCAATGTGTTACTTGAAGAATGCATATGAAAGACAGGGGGCCAGGAGATCTGGACACTGAAAATAATAGGTTTTTGGTTCTAACTGTTAGGACAATTAGACAGGGTTTGCAAATAGTGGAAAAAAATCATCTTAACTTCCATTGTAATATTTTTTTTTCTTGGAAATATAGAAGTTGTACATTTTAAAATGTATATTTGAATCAAAATGTGGTTTTGAGTTAGTGTGTTAATGTAATTAGTTTTGTGTTTGTCATTACTATACTGTATATTGCCATGTTACCAGAATTTGTAGCTGAAGTTTAAGACTAGTTGTGTTTTTTTATGATTATTGCCCATATGTTGATTGTTGATTGATTGTATACAATGTATAATTTGAAATACATATGTTTCAGGTGTGAATGTGTATTTTCAGAATACATTTCTAAATCTAATCATTGGCTTGGTTTACTTGTTTCTACACCTATAAAATCTATCTTTGATGTATAATAGACCTCTACCCATATACGTATAATAGACCTCTAAAGTTATACGTATAATAGACCTCTAACCATATACGTATAATAGACCTCTAAAGTTATACGTATAATAGACCTCTAACCATATACGTATAATAGTCCTCTAAAGTTATCCGTATAATAGACCTCTAAAGTTATCCGGAACTCCAACCATATATGTATAATAGTCCTCTAAATTTATCCGTATAATAGAACTCCAACCATTTATGTATAATGAACGTCTAAACATAGACGTATAATTGACGTATAACTTTAGACGTATATTAGAATTTCATTCTAGACGAATTGTAGACCACATTTAGACGTATAAGGTATGCGTTTAATAGACGTATATTATACGTCTTTTGCCCACTGGGTGGGCTCCAGATGCACATGGAAGCAATCAAGTGTTTCATCCGAGCTGTTTCAAAGACTGCCCAAGAGCTTTCCTTTCACAGAGGCGCAACGATTAATGATGGGGGTGCACCCTTCAATGCGCCTTACGACTCTAGGGAGTGATTGAGACGATTCGTAGCGTGTGCTCATTTCTCTCTATTCCCCGTGTTGCAGTGGTAGGATGACGTAAATTACTGCTTCGACACGTAACGCCATTATAATCACGTGAAGGAGCTGAGGGCTTTAGTTTTGTTTCGTTTTCCATGACGTTCGTAAGCGCGCAAATCAAAGGCAAGTCCTGCGTCTAACACGAACGTAAATGCTTTTGAAAGTGCAGTGTGGTGCAGCTTGTAAAATCCTTGTCCACATTTGTGGTTTGTTGATGTTTGTTCTGTCTGCCAAAGTTGCATTTTGACATCCGGACGGGGGGACTTTATCATTTGAACGTGAAGCCAGCCTTAAACCCTCTGAGGTGTGTCTATCTGCCGGCACGTATCTTGTGAAAGGTATTTTTTTTTAACGGAGAGCAACTTTAAAAAGGTATCCGCAGCCACCTCGCAGTCCGTGTTTGATTATAGGAGGAATGCGGCGGCGGCGAGCTCGCATTTGTCGTGCTCGAGTGTTTAAGGCGATGGGATCGAAATGCGTTGGGGACTCCCCGCGCAGGTTCGAAACCTGCCGACTCCGGCGTCTGCCGCATGTCGCCTTGTGCCTGCGCGGCAGAGGCGAAGTGCCGCTTCTCCTTTCCTGGTACTATAACAACGCGAAATCGCTTGGACCTGCTGCCACGGACATCAATTCTTCCGATAACCACACACTTTGCCTTCGCACCTCTGGTGCTCTGCTTATGCCTTTGAAAACCTAATGAATAAAGCTGAAAGAACCGACACGATATGTAGGTGCTGGTAAAGCACGCAGTAAAGAACTGTTAAAAGCAAGGGTTTCAGTGGGTTAACTGAGGAGAAGGCGTGATCGCTAATTGTTGACTTTTTATTTGGTGTTAGAAACACTCTTACTGTGCATGACGTGCAACAAATGTAGCCACAGAAATTGCATCACGCTTTCATGTATGCTATTGCAAACACCAACGTTGCCTAGATAGAAAACCGAAATAGCCGTGGGTTTGCTTGCTGGTCTGAAGGATCTCTCTTCGAATCTCTATCATTTGTCAATGGAAGTAAAAGGCGCTGCAATCTGATACGTTCAGAATCAAACCCGCAGCTGTTGTTCGACTTTATTTCTTGACTAATTACAACTGAGTGTCGCATGAGCAGTTACATAAACTTGTCTGGTATATTTGAACACAAATGCCGTTCTTCAATTAAAACTAACAGTACATTGTCAGGGACATTCAGTTCTATACAAACAAGAGACAGACAAGAGAATATTTCTACCGTTCATGTGGACTACGTGTTGACTTACTGATCGGAATAATTGAAAGGTTCGGGCTCATAGCCGATGCAGTGCGTGCTAATTAGAACAGCAACGCTGAGCTCTCAGCACCGTACTGAGCCCAGGTGTTTTTCTAAAGCTGTCAGGTGCAGTTCATTTACATGAAGGAAATCTCTTACTGGGTACGATTACAATGCAGTAAGTAGCACAGACTACTTAGGGAGCAGCCCGATGTGTTTAAAAATGACCCGAGCCAGGTAAGAGTCGAACCTGCAATCTCCTGATTCGTAATCAGACGCCTTATCCATTGCGCCACTGGACCTGGTGTAACACTGCAGGACTGTAACCCAGTGAGCTCAGCCCTGCAACTAGTAAAATATTACCCCCGGTCCATTCTTTTCCAAAAGTGAGAAACACCTGTTTTCTACATGTTGTCTGTTTTAAAACCATATCTCTTTAAACCAAACCAAAGAGTTTGTCTTTTGCACTGCTATTCTGATTCATTTCGATTTCAAAGAAAAAAAAAACATTACCTTCCAAAGCATCATAAAATTGTCCCTTCTTCCAGACTCTACTTCTCTCTTGTAGTAGTACAGCAGACCTTTCCAGGTGAGCAGATCACAGAGTCCGAAATGAGCTTCCTCAATCAAGCAAAGTACCTGAACATGACTCTGTCATCATAAAAGCGCCCCTGTAATAAAGAAATTAAATCCGAAATCAAGAGGGCAGTTGCCTACTGAAATACAAGAAGTCATCAATTTTAACCTAGCAACACATTAAAGGCTGCATCTATACAAGTACGATTCTAGAAATGCTCACCAGATTACGTTTTAAGAAGGAACTGTGCCTCAGGTTCCGCCGAGATCTTAACTCGGATGGCAGGATTCAGAGTCCGGAGTGCGGACTGATGGCGCACGGAGGGTCCATATACTGTGGATCCCTCAGTGATCTTCCGCGTATTCAAACCACCAGCGTGTGACTCCCCTGTCCCCGTGACCTCATTGGTCTGCTCTCTCCTCTGTGCAGCCGAGCCCGACTCACGGTAAAGTGAAAAAAAATATGCCCTCAACGTGAGATTTAGTCTGGAGCGAGGATAGATGTTACCTTTTTATCATTGAACAGGATGTATGTGATGTGGCGACTAGGTTCAATTTTGTATCCTCTTTAAAAGATTAAGGACTGGGGTGAGCGTGATTTACCAGCTAAGAACCCGACGTGCGCACCGTTTAAGCTGCATAGACTCGGTCGTTTAACTCTTCTCCATTAGTAGGGTTAAGGTTAAAGAAAAAAACATTGCTGACTTCTTTTTTTTTTGCCAGCCGCTAGCGCTGATTAGCAAGGTTTGTGAAGGTATTTCATGTTTTGCAAGTTGCATCCATTTTAAGAAAAACAAGTCGCGTTAAAGACAGGAAATGAATACTTGCATTTAATTAAGTCTAGCCGTAGGCGGTTGTCCATAATGACCAGTACTGTTCAAGAAGACAGAACAAAGAAGGCACCGCTGGGATTCGAACCCAGGATCTCCTGTTTACTAGACAGGCGCTTTAACCAACTAAGCCACAGTGCCCCGGGAGTGTTGTCCTTTTGCAGCCACTTGGACACACCTTTAGAAAAACATTTTGTTAGGCATTCTGCCTCAGCCTAAACACCTATAGCTTGCAAAGCGCATGCTATTAGACAGGCACCTCTGCAAGACCTTAAGAGTCTCTTAAACTAGTGATAGTAAGGTGTTCCCAATGGGTGATGTTCGGCTTTCAAATCATCTCATCCGTGGAAGCGCCGAGATGCAGCTGTTTAAGGCTTAGAAGCAGCTGACTGTTTCACTACCTAGCTGATCACTGTCAGTCAGGGAGCTTAGAGGTGAAAAGCCTGTCTGAGAGACAATTCGCCATCGATCAGTTCAATATGTTCCGTACCAGCTCGGCGCACCCGAGATCATCTTGGTAGCCGTGTAGCTCAGATGAGTGAGAGCTTGTGTGTATTTACCACCGTGATTGGATGCCGGCCCTTCTCAGGTCACAGTAAACCTTCTGCTCAAAAAAAGTGAGGTAAAACCTCACTCTGCACAGTAAAACCTAAAAAAGTGAGGTTTTATTTAATCTCTGTCCAAGGGAAACGTTTCATTTTTTCAAAGAAATGTTTGTTAAAAAATAAAGTCATAGTTCCATGGGATTCAATCATAGACCGTGTGACATGGAAGTCAGGAACCTAACCCACTAAAGCACTACAGAAACATTATCGACAGACAATGTACAGCGTGTACTATTCTTGTGTTGCGGTACATGAATATAATTATATCGTTATTAATTTCTAATTTATAACTTTATTAACTTTATAAATTAACTTTATAAATTTATTAACGTTATTAATTAATTTCACGACGCACAGACAGAGCGTGGGGAGCCGCCGCCTGCAAACACAGCTCCAGGCAGGACTCCGCTCTGCAGGAGCCGCAGAGCAGAGGAGATGGGGGCAGCTTAGCTCCTGTGCAGAGACCTGAGCTGTTGTTGCTGCGGACGCTGTCTTTTCTGCACTCGGGGTAGGAGTGAATGTTGAGTTGCCCTTAGAAATGAAGCAGAGCACTTCAACGGCACGGGTGTGTGTGTGTGCGCCCTGGTGATTCTGGGAGACAGATCGAACCTGGGCTAAAAGAGAGGAGGCTTAGCCCTCTTCCATTTACTAGTTCAAAGTTGTACAACCCATTTGTATCTGCTAGGCGGCGCAGTCGTCGTGCACAAAGAACGCTTTGAAAAGCGTCAAAGGCAAGTCATTCTGAGTTGGTCGTTTGTGTTTTCCGTTCAGACGCGAAATGCTGAAATGATCTCTCGGCTCCTCGGTTGTCATTTCTGCTCCGTAAAGGAATCACAGCACGCGTCGGCTTCCAGCACGGTGGGTCGGGACACGATGCCGGGGGGTCGGAGAGAGCGATGTCTTCCTCATTAGTATAGGACCTGTCACCTGTCCCCACCTGTCACGCGGGAGACAGGGGTACATCAGGACGCGCATTGAAGTGAAAGCAGGATGCGCTGCGACATGCACTGTGCAGATCCCGCCACACTAAGAGGTGAGTGGGTCTGTTCGATAACAGCGCTAGGCGAATCCCCAATCCCCTTTTGTGCGTGGCGACAAAAGAAGTCTGAAGTCCGTTTCCACCCGGGGACCTTTCGCGTGTGAGGCGAACGTGATAACCACTACACTACGGAAACAGTGGTCAGATGTGTCCAGCGGCCCAGTGCTGAGCTTCGCCAATGCGATTCAGCGGCTTCCAGTGCCTTTATTGGTGTGCGCTGATGGACCGTGCTCTCTCTCCAGAGTCCAGCACGCCTGTCATGGACGGAGCAGGAAAGGCGGCGCCACATTCTACAGCCCTCTCCACGCAATCGACGAAATCGGGCTACTGAAGTGGAGAAAATCGCCTCTCCAGAAAGTGCAAATATCATCTTGGAGAGTATAAATCCTATTGCCAAAGGTCAGCCCTGTCTACCAGAGTAACCCTCCCACCTCCTGCAGCGATGGTCAGCTCTGGCCGCCTGGGTGAAAACCAGGAATCCTAACCGCTAGACCATATAGGAGCGCACAACCCTGCTGTTCCGGGCATCATGCAAGCAAACTACAGAAATATTAGAAAACACGCAAGAGAGTTGTCACTCAGAGTGTCGAAGGGTCGATGTATACTGGGGCTCAGTTGAAATGCAACGTCAGGACTTTTCCGAATTATGTCACATGAAGAGAGCACAGCCTTTTCCGCCCTGCCACGTGTGTATCGGTAACTCGCCGTGATCGTATAGTGGTCAGTACTTTGCGTTGTGGCCGCAACAACCCCGGTTCGAATCGGGGTCACGGCAGAATAGGGGCGTCTGCTTTTACTACTTGCACGAATGAAGGCAAAAAAAAGCCAATTGATGTGAACGAACGGCGCTTTACAGAGGAGTACTGCCTGACTGGATCGTTGATGAACGACAGAGACCACTCCGACCTCTTCTCGGGTTTCTTCAATGACTTACTAAGGATCTTCTTCACATTCGCCCATGCAGGGGAAGCCAGTTACACCAAAGCAAACGCAGGAAAGTGCAATTCAAGCAGAGACCAGGAGGGACTTGTTTACACCGAGAGTGGTCGGAGAATGGAACAATGCGCCCAGCCCTGTTGCTGGAGCCGATTCTTGATGAGATCTTGGGCTCACTAAGAAGCCCCCGCTGGATGCTAATCTTTCTGTTGTTCTTGCAGGTCCTGCGCTGCTTTTGAGCCGACAGAGCTCGTCCTGGTCTGTCGGCACAGCCCAATTGCAAATGATCGGCTCCGCGTACAGAAGGAACGTGCGTTTGGTACAAGAGTGCATGAAGGCACTGGAAATACATTGGGAACAAATGACCAGTCGCTCAATACCTCTGTGAAGTACAGGAGCGTGCAAATCGAGGCTGTTTCCGCCCGGTCTCGAACCGGGGACCTTTCGCGTGTTAGGCGAACGTGATAACCACTACACTACGGAAACCTGTAGGGACTGCTGCTGGTGTATCGCTTGCGTTTCGGGCTGAGAAAGGGACGCGTCATTTTAGGCAGGGGGCGCTGGAGAGAGGAACAAAGGGAGCGATGAAACAAAATGCCGAAACCCGGGATTGAGCCAAGGATCTTTAGAACATACTCTCACGAATCGTTAGAATATGTGCGTTTGATCATCAATTGCGTAACAACCACATTCGTTCGACTTGAGCCATCAAGCTCATAGTTTTCAAATCTTGAAAGCTGTCATTGAGCACATCATAGTCTGCAGTACGCCCCGTAACTTGCGTACTTCAACAGAAAGAAGAGCAGACAGCTCCATAAATATGCGAGGCGCAGAGAGTGCAAGGCGAGCCGCACACGTTTCGGTGGCTGAGAGAGGGCAGTTTTTGCTTCTGCATTTCCCAAGTAAGGACGCATGACAACAAGCGATTGCGGTGCTCATTTACGACATAGTGGTGATGAGTTTTCAGTACGTGTTCTTTTGAACGAGCAATGAGGTTGCTGCCTTGGACAGCTGACTGCATGCTCTCATTGTGCCACGTGATGAGTATTCACCAGGCTCGTTCAGTCATTAGTCACATTCCATCATTTGCCATAAGCAGATGCTGCAAGGTGATGTGGATATCAGTTCCCAGTCACGAGGACAAAAAGAGCACACAAGGGCTCAGCCGGGAGTTGAACCCGGGACCTCCCACACCCTAAGCGAGAATCATACCCCTAAACCAATGAGCCACGGCAGCACTTTCTATTTTATCCTGTCAGCGAGCTTGAGGACGGGGGAGAGGCGTCATTCGCTCGTCCAGTCAGACCTTCATCAATAAGTCAAGAAAGCCGCAATTACACGACTGCCTTGCAGACGAAGGGCAGTGAACTGCACCCGGTAAGAGGGGAACAAGCGGCACTAGGCGACACCGAGGCATGAGCCCCAGCGAGGGGGGTTAGCTTGCATGGTACGGCGCTCGCTTTGCATGCGAGAGGTAGCGGGATCGTTTCCCACGTCCTCCAGGTGTGTGCTTAGAGCTTGATGTGCCGAAAGGTGTCCTTTAGCCTGTGGTCACACCTTGCATGGAGAGCGTCATGCAGCTGTCAATCATTTCACAGCCACGCCCCCTCTTCATCTTCTCTCTGCCTTAAGCGTCTCCGCCACTCTCTCTTGACATTTCATGTCAGCATGTCAGAAGTCCGAGTGACGTTTTTAATGGCTGAGTGAGGGCACGATGCTGAAGCAGAGAGGCCACTTCAGCCAGAGAGACTTGTGCTAGGTGAGATCTGAAAAACAGACTCGCAACAGAAACAGACCAAAAAAGTATCGGTGAGATCAAAAGGCAAATGCAACATCCAGCAGAGGGCGTCTGAAGATTAGGGAACGGGCGACTGAAATCCATATGAGGCAAACTTTCCGGCTGTGCACTGCAGCTGGCCTCGTTGGCGTAGTTGGTAGCGCATCAGTCTCTTTATCTGAAGGTCCTGAGTTTGATCCTCACACGGGGCATGGCTGCTTGCTCTTTTCAAACACTTGCGGCAACTGTTCGCTCATAACCACGTCTGGAATGCGTGACCTTTACACGGGGGAGAAGCAACGCCGCATCCCTTTTCTAAAGAACATTCATATTCAGAAATAAGTCTAGAAATTTGCCATTACTTTTGCTGTCAGCCTGCCCATGTTGCCAAAGAAAGATTCACTCGGCGTCAACATGACAGAACAGCGATCACTTGAAAACACTGTTCCACACTCCGTAAGCAAGAACTTCAGTGTTTGCAGTCACCCGATATGCCGATAGTCAAAGGAGCACAAAACACGAAGCGTCAAAAGACAAGATGAGTTGATGGAAAGAGCGTTGAATTGATGAGCACAAAAGTTCAGCTCGTACAATAGGCAACGAAGGTCCCGGCGTCATCATCGCACTTGAAAGGACTGCCTTGCAGACTAAGGGCAGTGGGAGGTTGCTGTTTTGAGATGGAGGCATTGGGATGGTGGGCCGAGATCTATTCTTCTTAAGGAATTCTTCATCGTGAAAGATCGGTCCACAGATCATCCAAAGAACTTACAAATTTTTGGGACTCAGGGAATCACGTCTTGAAAATACGTCTTGGACGCGTAACGGCATTCTATCCAACTATCCAACTGCAGGACTTGAGAGTTTTTTGTGCTTTGTTCTGTTTTCGTTGACATCGCATTCGTAAGAGCGTCAAAAAAAGGCAATTCCAGCATCTAACACGAATAAAAGGGCTATTGAAACTGCAGGGCTGCGCAGCTTCTAAAATCCTTGCACACAATTCTCCGTTATTGTTACTTCCTTCTTTCTGTCTAACAAAGTTCCCTTTTCCTGACCGGACGGGGAGACTATCATTCCAACTTGAAGCCAGCCTTAAGTTCTCCGAGGCGCATTTGTCTGCTAGCATGCATTTTGTGAAATTTTTTTTTGTTGTTGTTAAACCAAAAGCGACTTTGAAAAAGGTTTCCACCGCCGCCCGGCACTCTATGTTAGACTGTATCAAGAAAGCAGCGCGCGCTGCAGCCGTGGCCGAGTGGTTAGGGCGATGGATTAGAAAGCCGTCGGGGTCTCCCTGCGAAGCTTCGAGTCCTGCCGCCTACGGTGTCGTCGTGTGTCTGCGCAACAAAGGAAAAGCACCCGTTTCGCTTTTCCCGCGACTTTTAAAACACGAATGATCTGGATTTCTACATGAATGGCTCTTAAAATGTGATCTGATCTTCATCTGACGCATAATAATAAATAAAGACAGTCTTGTTTAACAAAAAACACACAACATTTTACATTGTCAATTCAGTTCAAATCAATGTATTTCTATATAGCGCCTTTCACAACAAGGTTGTCCCAAGGCACTTAACAATGCAAGTTGTTAAGAGCCTTGTGTCTAATATGCCGCCTAGGTTACGTGCTGTCTCTTTGAGGCAAATGTTTAAATCCTCTGAGTTAAGTGCTGAAGTTATAGTAGTCCTATCAGTATTGTTGCCTCCGATTAACAGATCCTCAGTTTTCTCAGAGTTGAGTTACAAAAAGTTTTCACACATCCAAGTCTTTCCTTCATTAATGCATTTAACTAAAGTGATAATAGAAGAGTTGTCATTTGGTGGAAACAAAATGTTTATTTGAGTGTCATCAGCATATGAATGAAAGTTCATATTATTTTTTCTTATTATCCTACCTAGCAGCAGCATGTAGAGAGAGAGAGCAATATTGGTCCCGGCACTGATCCGTCTGGTACCCCAAATTGAACTGGTGACGTTGATGAAGCAGTACAATTATTAGATATTTGAACATAATGAAAACGATGAGTAAAATGTGAAGTAAACCACTGAAGGACGGTTCCAGATAAGCCAACCTCAAACTCAAGCCTGTGTAACAAAACAGAGAGGTCAACCGTGTCAAAGGCAGCTCTAAGATCTAGAAGCACAAGCACTGTTGCATTCCCCGCATCAGTAGCTAAGAGAATATCATTTACGACTCTCGTTAATGCAGTTTCAGAAACCAGACTGAAATTTCTCAATTATATTATTTGAATCCAGATACGATTGACGTTGGGCAACAACTATTCTCTCAAGACTTTTAGATTGAAATGGGACCTTTGAGACAGGCCTGTAGTTGTTAAGAACTTGTGGATCCAAATTTGACTTCTTAAGGAGCGGTCTAAGAACCACTACCTTAAATTGATCATGTACGACGCCTGACGCAAGCGATGCATTCATCATACTAATTATAGGTCCTGCCAGTCCTTCGAGGGAATCTTTGACTAGCTGAGTGGGGATGGGATCTAGCAAACAGGTGGTTTACTTTGTCTTACGTCTGTGTTCATGAGTCCACCATAAGAAGAAATCTGAACAGGAGTGGTGATCATCCGAGGTCACCACGGAGGAAACCACTGCTCTCCCCAACAAAAAAACCACCACTGCCCCTCTCAAGTTTGCTAAAGACCACATGGATGTTCCACAGCAACTCCTGGAACAATGTTCTGTGGACAGACGTGACAAAAGTTGAACTTGTTGGTAAATGTGCACAGCGTTATGTTTGGAGATAACAAAACACTGCATACCAACTCCAAAACCTCATCCCACCTGGGAAGCATGGCGGAGGCTGTACGGCTTGCAATCATCGAGGGACCGATGAATTCCAAGATGTATCAGGAAATTCTACAGCAGAATGTCAGGGTGTCTGCCTGTGATCTAAAACTCGAAAGACGCTGGGTCATGCAGCATGACAAAAATAAAGGAGTACATCAACAACAGAGTGGCTGAAACAGAAGAAATTCCGTATTTTGGGATGGCCAAGTAAGAGTCCTGACCCCAATCCCATTGAAGTGCTGTGGCATGATCTGAAGCAGGCCGTTCAGAAGACATCCCAAAAATATACATGAACTGAAACAGTTTTGCATAGAGGAATAGGCCAAAATACCTCCTAACCGCTGCTCAGGTCTGACCAGCCGCTACAGAAAGTGGGGGTTGAGGTTTTTGTCAATAAAGGAGGTTCCACTAGCTCCTTAATATAAGGGTTCACGTACTTTTTCCATCAATGACCTTGATTGTTTAAAACATTTGTTAAAACAGCAATGTCAAATGTTGGGCGTGTGTTGTTTGTTAAATCAGACTCTCTTTATTGATTATTATGACTTAGATAAAGATAAGATCACATGTTAGGAGCCATTCATGCAGAAATCCACATCATTCCGAAGGGCTGTTTACAAAAGTTTTTCTTCCAACTGTATGTGAGAGAAAAGCAGAGCCGCTCACTGAGTAAGGTGGGGTTGTAGCTTCGCAAATTGCAAGGACATTTGTACTCTCAAAAGGGGACAGGAGCACCCCAGATGGGACTCGAACCCACAATCCCTGGCTTAGAGTGCCAATGCCTTAGCCATTAGGCCACTGCGCCACACTGGGTGAGGTTGATCACGCTGATGAAGAGCTGGTTTTTTTTTCCTTTGCTTTTTCAAAGGGATCCCCAAAAATAAGGGAAGTTAGGCAGCAGAAGGTTTACTGTGACCTGAGAAGGACCGGCATCCAATCACGGTGGTACACACACACACGCTCTCAATCATCTGAGCTACACGGCTACCAAGATGATCTCAGGTGCGCCGAGCTGGTACGGAACATATTGAACTGATCGACGGCGAATTGTCTCTCAGACAGGCTTTTCACCTCTGAGCTCCCTGACTGACAGTGATCAGCTAGGTAGTGAAACAGTCAGGTGCTTCTAAGCCTTAAACAGCTGCATCTCGGCGCTTCCAAGGAGAGATGATTTGAAAGCCGAACATCGCCCATTGGGAACACCTTACTATCACTAGTTTAAGAGACTCTTAAGGTCTTGCAGAGGTGCCTGTCTAATAGCATGCGCTTTTCAAGCTATAGGTGTTTAGGCTGAGGCAGAATGCCTGTTAACAAAATGTTTTTCTAAAGGGGCCTCGCACTCTTTTCCAAGCAATGGTCACCATCCCCACCGAGTGTCACAATGTAGTCATGTCCTAGGACGTCACCTGTTAGTCTCCATTTGTCTGCCACCAACACTTTAGGTTACGGGGTCACAACCGCACCCCGGAGCGCAGAGGAGCCGTTGGCGTTCTGGTGGCGCAGATTGGGCTGAAGGTGGGGCGCTTGAATCTCGCTGTTGGAGGCCGTCTGAAACTGACCCAAGCCTTTCCCTTGAATTAAATGTAAATAAGATATGAACCCCAGATGCACATGGAATCAATCACGTGTTTCCTTTGAGCCGTTTCAAAGACTGCTCCAGAGTTTACCTTGCACAGATGCGCAAAGATTAATGATGGGGGTGCATGCTTCCAGGCGCCTTACAACTGTAGGGACTGATTAGAGACAATTCGTAGCGTGTGTTCGTTTCCATATACGCCCCGTGTTGCAATGGTAGGATGAAGTCAAATACGGCTTGGACGTGTAACGGCATTCTATCCAACTGCAGGACTTGAGGGTTTTTTTGTGCTTTGTTCTGTTTTCGTTGACATCGCATTCGTAAGAGCGTCAAAAAAAGGTAATTCCAGCATATAACAGCCAGCCTTAAGTCCTCTGAGGCGCATTTGTCTGCTAGCATGCTTTTGTGAAAGTTCAAATTTGGACAAACACAATCTGTGGCGTTTAGCGTGACATAGTCTTGCAGGCATCGTGCTGTCTCACTGCAATACTATACCACTGGAGGAAACAGTCCATCTGGCCATGAAACTCATTTGAACGTCTAGCTACAGCAACTAACAATATCATGATTTATTCAGGATGTGTGGAATCAGAACATCCCGGAGACAGCTTCCGAAATCGTGAGCATTCTCTGGTGGTGTCCTGCTGGGATCCTGTGGGCGTGTGTTGGTGGTATAGTGGTGAGCATGCAAAAGCCACTGCATTGGCCAGGAATCGAACCCGAGCCTCTTACTTGGCAGGCAAGAATTCTTCCACTGAACCACCAATGCTCAATATCTGTACCTTCAAAAAAGACGCTTTTTTGGTGCTCTGTTCAAAAAGCGTCGACATCTGTTTCCAGCTGCAAAATGCCATCCGCAGACACTGAAGAATTTATTTATTTAGACACCGCTCAGAATCCCCTGTAAGATTCTCCCTCAGTTCCTTTGAGCAGTGTTTTACCTCTTTCAAAAGGCTTCACTTTCCTAGTCACATTCCAAGGCTCATCGAACCCGGGCTGTTTCCTCCAGCGGTATAGTATTGCAGTGAGACAGCACGATGCCTGCAAGACTATGTCACGCTAAACGCCACAGATTGTGTTTGTCCGTTCGTGTCAGTCGTCCTGCAACCACGGGAAGTGGGACACAAACATGCTGCAATGCTTTCAGGACGTTAGGATTTGTTTATGCAACATCCGAGAAGAGTACTTGTGGCTTGAATGTGAACTGTACGTGCCCGCCCCCTTTCCTCTGTAGTGCATGAGTTCCTCCCGGCATGCCCTTCGTCATTGTTCTGTCATCTTGTATTTAAAGGGTTGTATTTCTGCTGCTGAAAATAAGCAACGGTTTTCTCACAACGCCCTTTGTTTCCGACGGAGCCCTTGTCTGTCATGAAATTCTTCAAAACCTCAAGCTAGAAGAAGAAGACGACAAATATGAAGCGTTACAGCAACGACATGCCATGAGACGATTGATAACGATTTCCGTAGGATCCCCGCGGTTGCCTGGCAACCGTCAGCTTTGCGCAGTGGCAGTATCGTAGCCTGTGAGGTTTAGCCGAGGCGCGATTATTACTAGTTGAAAACTTTTCCCAATATCCCCCTTCCGCCGGTTTGCAATACAATCGGCGAAAGCAATTTTTGACAGTCTCGTCAGAGACTGAGCAAGGTGTTTAAAGACAGATTTTGTCATGGTGACATCATGATAGAAAGAAACAAGCTTGTTACGTTTCAACAGAAACGCTCTTTAGCTCTTTCAGCGTTATGCAGAGAACAGCGTCTGTCGAGATCACTTTTGAGTCAGCGCGAAACGCCGTGTGCTGTCAGTTTGATTTCATATTGCTTGTAGCGGCGCCCGGCTTTTGTCTGTCAAACGTTAGGTTGCGCTTCTTCATGCTGCATCGTCGGCATGAGTGGAGCTTTATAAACGTCTGTACTTACTGCGCCCCATAAGAAATCGTTTGTCCCCGTTCAAAAGAGATTGTGCGATGTCCTGCAGCAAACCTTTGACAGTTTGAAAAGAGGAATTTATTCTGCTTCCTGTGCGTGCAGTAGTTACAAAGTTGAACGCCTTTACACGATCTGCTGCAGTTTTCAGTGGGCGGGCTTTGTCAAATGGCTTGGAAAAACGCACTGTGTTTCGGCTCGGGAAACATCATGAGCAGTGTCCTGCATGTTTTCTGTGTATAGCTGTCTTTTAACGCATACAGAATTCATTCGAAATCATTGATTTCTCCAATTAACAAGGGTCCCTTAAAGGATGAGTCAAAGTAACGTCTAATCGGATTAGTTTCCTTAGAGCTGGTTCAGAGTTTGCTCAAGAGTTTACCTTTCACAGATGCGCAAAGAAGAATGTTGGGGGTGCACGCTTCAAAGCTCCTTACAGCTGTAGGGAGTGATTCGAGACGATTCGTGGCGTGTGCTCGTTCCCATATACCGTACGCCCCGGGGTGCAGTGCTAGGATGACATACAATACCGCTTGGGCACGTAACGGCGTTATATGCAAGTGCGGGACGTGAGGGTTTTCGTTTGTTCGTTTTGTTTTGCTCTGCTTTGCTTTGTTTCGTGGTCAAGAGGCGTAAGGTAAGTCGTAATCCAGGGAGAACACTGGTGGCAAACAGTCCGAGGTGAGAGGCGAGGTCCAAAGTCGAAAAGGCAGAAGGGGAGTCCAATATCCAGAATAAACGAGGTAATGGAAAAACGCCAGGTAGAGCTCTCAAGGAGCAGACTCAATACCGAGCAGCGGGAAGCAGGTAAAGATGGTAAAAATAGCACTGCGTACCGCACGGTGGAGTGTGTGCAGGTGGGTAAACTCGTGCGGCGGCGTTTGTTAATAATCACCCACTGCTGGTGCTGATTAGATCGCTTATGAGTTGGTCTTAACTGCCTGGCGGTCATGACAAGCTCCTCTTTAAGCTGTGGTTTAGTTTTGCATTCATGTGTTTCTAGAGCAGGTATTTATGGGGGTGGGTGGGTCTTTCACAGAGGTTAAGGACAAATCCCCCACATGAAATTTTACTGTGTGCGTTCAGACAGTCACAGGTCAAGAGCCAGGCAGGAGGACAATGGACAGAAGAGCCAACGAACTAAAAATAAAAGAACGAATATGAAAAAGCCACCATCTTTTTCTTTTTGACATTTTCCGACTTTCATGCAAGCCAGGACAAAGTTGCTCGTAGCTACTTGTGGATTCAAATACTCTATCGAGTGCTTTGATGAGTTTTTGCAATTTGATTGTCGTCCTGTCAGCCTGTTTCTGTTTTTTTTTTCAATCTAGTGATGGAAAGTAAGAGGGAAATGATGGAGCAATCAATAACCGCTCCGGAAAAATGGCAGAAAGAAATGGCCCGTCACTAAGGACATTTGTGAAGCAGAGGAGTGACATCACCACAAAGGCGACTTATTCTGCTGAATAATGATTGAGGTGCGTTAAGAGAAAGGTAGCTGCGTCAGCATGCTTAGGCTGCAAAGGATCAAGCAAAGGTTTACTCCATGCTGAAAAGAGAAGAAAAGAAGCACAACGTTTCGACTGTGGAGCCTTCTGTGCCATCTTCTTTAGCGGTTATGATGTTTACATTGGAAAAACTGAGACATGCGTCCCTGGGTGGGCTTGAACCACCAACCTTTCGGTTAACAGCCGAACGCGCTAACCGATTGCGCCACAGAGACTGACGGCCGCTTGTGCTCCCTACATTTGCAGGTTTATGGTCAAAGAAAACAATCACTTGCGCTTCTTGCAGCCGGCAATCTTTTTCCACTGACAACCAAGAAATGGATTTAATCTTTCACAAGCTGTATGGATTTCTTCAAAAACAAGTTATTCCAGAAAAGAAATGAATTCTTGCATTAAACTGAACCAAGCTGTACATGTTTGTCTGAAATGATACATTCGGCACAACAAGACACGGAGAGAGGCACCGCTGGTATTCAGACCCAGGATCGCCTGCTTACTAGGCGGGCACTTTAAGCCACTAGGGAACAGCGCCAGCGGAGCACCGCGCTTTTACAGACACTTGGACACATCTGTGTTCGGTGTGCACTTAACCTGCTCTCTGAGCCCGTTGCCTCCGTCCCATTTAATAGCAGAACTGACGCCAAGAGAAATGATGAGAAATGGCATTTATCGGGCACTTTTCATGTCCAAGCTGTGCATTCTTTGGCGACACCATTTTTTCTTTTGTTTAATTTCTATACTTATTCATAGAATAAAAACGATATGTCATGTACTGTAAGGGAAATGTCTCTTTTTTTTAATGGGGAAAGCTAGCACCACTAAATGTTGTGTTTAGAAGAAGTGATTTAACATGACACGTGACCTAATTTACCGGAGCAAAAGCTCACCCAGCAAGCCCTGCTTTACTTCTACAGGAGAGAAGTATTGTAGAGTCTGCAAGATGTTCAGCTGGGTAGCTACGTCAGCATGCCTCGGCTGCAAAGGAACAAGCAATAGGTTTATTGCATGCTGAAAAGAGAAGAACGGAAACACAGCGTTTCGACTGTGAGTTCTTCTCACACCTGAAGAAGCCTCACACCTGTAAAAGGCTCCATGGTTTTCTTTCTTCTCTTTTCAACATGGAATACACCTATTGTCTGCAAGATGTGACAATTTCATGGTGTTTTGGAAGAAAACCTTTTTTCTTTGAATTCAAAATCAATCGGAATTTCAGCACGACACATCAACACTTTTTCTGTTTTAAGGAGATGATATTTTAAACCTGATAAAAATAGTAGGAAACACAAGTTTCTTGCTGTGAAAATTTAGATGGGGAAGTGTACTACTAGTAGCAGTGTAGAGCTCTCTGTGGTGGAGTGCAAGCGCATGTTCTATGGGCCAGTGGCGTAATGGATAACGCGTCTGACTTCGGATCAGAAGATTGTGGGTTCGAGTCCTGCCTGGCTCGTGAGGCTTTTAAACCTCTCAGGTTCCTCGGTAACAGGTTGCCGTCATGTATATGAACTATAGAAAAGCATTTGCCACAACCCGTAAATTAGCATGCAAGTGCGGGCTAGTGAACACAGAACTGTATGGAGATCATCTCCAGCTCCGAGCTCAATTGCAATGAAAAAACATGCAGAACAGAACTGGAGAGCAGCTGAATTTGTGCTCGGTAGGGTGGGGAGGACTCAGCATTGCTATTGTTCTAATTGGCATGAACTGCAGGGGATCTGAATCAGAACATGTCAGTTAGTTCGATCATTGCGTCAATATGTAGGACACGTTAATACAGAATTATTACTTTGTCTGTCTCGTCTTTGTATATAGCTGAATGTCCCTGACAATTTCATGTTAGTTTTTAAGAACAACATTGGTGCTAATATATACACATATAGCATTTAAGGAACACGTAAAAGTTTAGTCCATGCTGAAAAGATAAGAAAACCGCCACAATGTTTCATCTTGGAATAAATCTTTACTTGTTGTTTTGCAGCCTACCCATTCTGACCTAACTCCTCCCTTGAAATTCCCTAACAGATAAGGGTACGTAACGGCTCATGCGATGCTCAGTTGCAATTTGTCCCAAAACAAACAAGAACAGCAGCTGAGGGTTTGAGTTTGAACATGCACTGTATTAAAGCAGCTTTTATTTCCATTGATAAATGCTAGATATTCCTACAGAGATTCTCCAGGTGAGTAAGCGATTCCTGTTTCTGTTTCTATTTCTGTTTCATATATATATACAGTATATATATATATGTTACATGTGTCTCTGCAATAGTACAAATGTGTTATACACTATCAGGGGCTGCTTTTTTGTGCACCTCATCTACAACAAGGGTTTTTTTTTTCATTTATGTTTGTGGACCTTCACCATTTGAGGAAGTGAGTTAGATAAGAAAGTTACAGGTATGGTGAGCAATGACTGACAAAGGCACGTACTGCGTATTCCTTACAGAAGTGTAAGCAATTTGTTCTAAAAAACACCGGCTAAAGTCCAACATCGTTAGCAATCTTATTACTTAAACAGAATTAACATCAATAAACTGTAAGGTGCTGGTACATGCGAGTAGATTTGATCTTCTATTAAACAAAAATGCAATTACAGCTCTAAAAAGGTCAACCTAGACTTCTGGAACAGATCTGTTCAGGTCATCGCTGTTCCTCTGACCTTGTGAGTCTTTGGAATTTTAAAAGTGTATTTTGCTTGCCTTTCATGTGGTCTGTGTACAAGTCACTGTGGCGTATGCGGTCCTACACAGCCTTGCTATAGACGTGACGAGCCTCCGCTATGTTGCAATGGAGAACAGGTTCAGTACGGAGCTGCCGAGAAAATTCAGCTGGAAAGCTCGTTGCAGAAAAGCATCGGTATCTGTGTCCAGCGGCAAAGCGTCCTTCGTGGGTGCTGAAGAATCGATTTCACAGGCTGCGGGTCCAGGCGATTTAGAGTGTTAAAGGTCCCAGCGAAAACGAAATGGCGCTGGTCCTTTTACACGCACGCACGCAACCAAATGCAAAGGACGCCGTAGTCGGCAGGATTTGAACCTGCGCGGGGAGACCGCAACGGATTTCAAGTCCGTCACCTTAACCACTCGGCCACGACTACAGCGAGCGCTGCGGTCGCTGCCTTTTTGCTACAATCGAACAGGGAGTGCGAGGCGGCGGCGGCAGCGGAGGCAACTTTTTTCAAGTTCGCTCTCCGTTTAAGAAACCTTTTACGCCATACGTGCAAGCACACACACACACACCTCAGAGGACTTAAGGGTGGCTTCAAGTTGGAATGATAAAGTCTCCCCGTTCGGACATGAAAACAGAACGTTCTTTGACAGAAAGCAATCAACAACGGAGACATGTGGACGACGATTTTAGTCACTGCACTTTGAATAGCATTTTTGCTCCAGTTACAGGAGATGCACCAATGGCCCTTGACCTACGTTCTTACCAATGCCTTGAACATTCAAACAAAACAGCCCTCAAGTCCTGCGGTTTAATATAACGCTGTTACGTGTTGAGGCAGTATTTGACTCTGTCCTACCGTTGAGACACGGGGCGTATATGGAAACGAACACATGCTACGGATCGTCTCTAATCGGTCCCTACAGTTGGAAGGCTCCTTGAAGCGTGCACCCCCATCATTCATCTTTGCGCATCTGTGAAAGGTAGACTCTTGAGCAATGTTTGAGCCAGCTCTAAGGCAACTAGTGCTATTGGACAGAGACCTCTGGAAGATCCTAAGAGTCTCTTAACACCACTTCCAGCAGCAAGCTTAATTGTTCGCTGGAGGTCTCCCACCCAGGTACTGACCAGGCAAAGAATCACCACTACATTGAATGAGGAAGTTAATCCTGAAATCCAATTACATATCTCAAGGTAAGACAAATCCATAAGAACATGTCTTAGTATTACTTCGTTTACATTAGTATGGCACTGAGTTGGAGCTCCTCTTTAAGCTGTGGTTTAGTTTTGCATTCATGTGTTTCTAGAGCAGTTATTTATGGGGGTGGGTGGGTCTTTCACAGAGGCTCAGGACAAATCCCCTGCCTGAAAGTCTAATGTGTGCGTTCAGACAGTCACAGGTCAAGAGCCAGGCAGGAGGACAATGGACAGAAGAGCCAACAAACTAAAAATGAAAGAACAAATATGAAAAAGCCACCATCTTTTTCTTTTTGACATTTTCCGACTTTCATGCAAGCCAGGACAAAGTTGCTCATAGCTACTTGTGGATTCAAATACTCTATTGAGTGCTTTGATGAGTTTTTGCAATTTGATTGTCGTCCTGTCAGCCTGTTTCTGTTTTTTTTTTCAATCTAGGGATGGAAAGTATGAGGGAAATGATGGAGCAATCAATAACCGCTCCGGAAAAATGGCAGAAAGAAATGGTCCGTCACTAAGGACATTTGTGAAGCAGAGGAGTGACATCACCACAAAGGCGACACATTCTGCTGATGGTTTTGGTGAATAATGATTGAGGCGCGTTAAGAGAAAGGTAGCTGTGTCAGCATGCGTAGGCTGCAAAGGATCAAGCAAAGGTTTACTCCATGCTGAAAAAAGAAGAAAAGAAGCACAACGTTTCGACTGTGGAGCCTTCTGCGCCATCATCTTTAGCGGTGATGATGTTTACATTGGAAAAACTGAGACACGCGTCCCTGGGTGGGCTTGAACCACCAACCTTTCGGTTAACAGCCGAACGCGCTAACCAATTGCACCACAGAGACTGACTGCTGCTTGTGCTCCCTACATTTGCAGGTTTCTGGTCAAAGAAAACAATCACTTGCGCTTCTTGCAGCCGGCAATCTTTTTCCACTGACAACCAAGAAATGGATTTCATCTTTCACAAGCTGTATGGATTTCTTCAAAAACAAGTTATTCCAGAAAGGAAATGAATTCTTGCATTAAACTGAACCAAGCTGTACATGTTTGTCTGAAATGAGACATTCGGCACAACAAGACACGGAGAGAGGCACCGCTGGTATTCAGACCCAGGATCGCCTGCTTACTAGGCAGGCACTTTAAGCCACTAGGGAACAGCGCCAGCGGAGCACCGCGCTTTTACAGACACTTGGACACATCTGCGTTCGGTGTGCACTTAACCTGCTCTCTGAGCCCGTTGCCTCCGTCCCATTTGATAGCAGAACTGATGCCAAGAGAAATGATGAGAAATGGCATTTATCGTGCACTTTTCATGTCCAACTGCTGCAGTTTTCAGTGGGCAATCTTTGTCAGATGGCTTGGAAAAACGCACTGTGTTTCGGCTCGGGAAACATCATGAGCAGTGTCCTGCATGTTTTCTGTGTATAGCTGTCTTTTAACGCATACAGAATTCATTCGAAATCATTGATTTCTCCAATTAACAAGGGTCCCTTTTTGAACCTGCCAGAAGCATTCTTTCAATGTAACAGATTTACTCCGGGGAAAGGCAGCATGACATTGAGAGTAGCTCAAGCTTTCAGCTCCCGTATCGGACTGCGTGTATGCAGACACCGCTCAGAATCTCCTGTAAGATTCTCCTTCAATTACGTTTTGCAGTGCTTTAGCTCTTTCAAAAGGCTTCGCTTTGCTAGTCACAATCCAAGGCTCATGACAACATTTGGAACCAATCACCACTGCGTTGGCCAGGAATCGAACCCAGGTCAACTGCTTGGAAGGCAGCTATGCTCACCACTATACCACCAACACACACCTGCAAAAGCCCTGCAGGACACCACCAGAGAATGCTCACGATTTCGGAAGCTGTCTCCGGGACGTGCTGATTCCACACATCCTGAATAAATCATGATATTGTTAGTTGCTGTAGCTAGACGTTTAAATGAGTTTCATGGCCAGATGGACTGTTTCCTCCAGCGGTATAGTATTGCAGTGAGACAGCACGATGCCTGCAAGACTATGTCACGCTAAACGCCACAGATTGTGTTTGTCCGTTCGTGTCAGTCGTCCTGCAGCCACGGGAAGTGGGACACAAACATGCTGCAATGCTTTCAAGACGTTAGGATTTGTTTGTGTAACATCCGAGAAGAGTACTTGTGGCTTGAATGTGAACTGTACGTGCCCGCCCCCTTTCCTCTGTAGTGCATGAGTTCCTCCCGGCACGCCCTTCGTCATTGTTCTGTCATCTTGTATTTAAAGGGTTGTATTTCTGCTGCTGAAAATAAGCAACGGTTTTCTCACAACGCCCTTTGTTCCCAACGGAGCCCTTGTCTGTCATGAAATTCTTCAAAACCTCAAGCTAGAAGAAGAAGAAGACGACAAATATGAAGCGTTACCGCAACGACATGCCATGAGACGATCGATAACGATTTCCATAGGATCCCCGCGGTTGCCTGGCAACCGTCAGCTTTGCGCAGTGGCAGTATCGTAGCCTGTGAGGTTTAGCCGAGGCGCGATTATTGCTAGTTGAAAACTTTTCCCAATACCCCGCTTCCGCCGGTTTGCAATACAATCGGCGAAAGCAATTTTTGACGGTCTCGTCAGAGACTGAGCAAGGTGTTTAAAGACAGATTTGGTCATGGTGACATCATGGTAGAAAGAAACGAGCTTGTTACGTCTCAACAGAAACGCTCTTTAGCTCTTTCAGCGTTATGCAGAGAACAGCGTCTGTCGAGATCACTTTTGAGTTAGCGCGAAACGCCGTGTGCTGTCAGTTTGATTTCATATTGCTCGTAGCGGCGCCCGGCTTTTGTCTGTCAAAAGTTAGGTTGCGCTTCTTCATGCTGCATCGTCGGCATGAGTGGAGCTTTTTAAACGTCTGTACTTACTGCGCCCTATAAGAAATGGTTTGTCCCCGTTCAAAAGAGATTGTACGATGTCCTGCAGCGTTCACAAAGCAAACCTTTGACAGTTTGAAAAGAGGAATTTATTCTGCTTCCTGTGCGTGCAGTAGTTACAAAGTTGAACGTCTTTACACGATCTGCTGCAGTTTTCAGTGGGCGGGCTTTGTCAGATGGCTTGGAAAAACGCACTGAGACATCATGAGCAGTGTCCTGCATGTTTTCTGTGTATAGCTGTCTTTTAACGCATACAGAATTCATTCGAAATCATTGATTTCTCCAATTAACAAGGGTCCCTTTTTGAACCTACCAGAAGCATTCTTTCAATGTAACAGATTTACTCCGGGGAAAGGCAGCATGACATTGAGAGTAGCTCAAGCTTTCAGCACCCGTATCGGACTGCGTGTATGCAGACACCGCTCAGAATCCCCTTTAAGATTCTCCTTCAATTCCGTTTTGCAGTGCTTTGGCTCTTTCAAAAGGATTCGCTTTGCTATTCACAATCCAAGGCTCATGACAGCATTTAAAACCAATCGCCACTGCGTTGGCCGGGAATCGAACCCAGGTCAACTGCTTGGAAGGCAGCTATGCTCACCACTATACCACCAACACACACCCGCAAAAGCTCTGCAGGACACCACCAGAGAATGCTCACGATTTCGGAAGCTGTCTCCGGGACGTGCTGATTCCACAAATCCTGAATAAATCATGATATTGTTAGTTGCTGTAGCTAGACGTTCAAATGAGTTTCATGGCCAGATGGACTGTTTCCTCCAGCGGTATAGTATTGCAGTGAGACAGCACGATGCCTGCAAGACTATGTCACGCTAAACGCTACAGATTGTGTTTGTGTTGGACAGTTGGACCCTACAGCTGGACCCTCATAGACAACCTGAATAGCTTATTCAGAAGCAGTGCTGGACCGGGAACGAACCAGCTTCTTCCCAGGCACAAGAGTGACTTGTGAGGACTCGCGGTCCCACTCTGTGCATAGAGACTTTCTACCAGCCAGCCGGACTGCTGGTAGATCCCCTCGGAGCAACGACTGCCCTGCGTGGATGTCTAGACAAGGACCGGAGGTCTGTAATAGCTTTGAGGAGCTGTGTCAGGCAATGATCGGAGAATTTTCGGCTTTTATCGATCCCATAGCTGCCGTGGCCGCTGTGCACCATATTAAGCACGAAAAAGCTGAAGCCCCTCGTGACTATTATCAGAGGCTTAGGCGCACTTATTTTGCAGGGCGGAATGAAGAGGGTTGCGAAGAGAATGTGAATTTCAAAGGTTTATTCATTGCTAATCTGCATCCCTCAGTCAGGAAAATGATTGTGATGCACACTGATGCAAAAGCGATGAAAATGGCTGACATTAGAAGGTTGGCTCAAAAAGCCTGGGGAGCTGAAGTCTCTGCTTCCTCAGAGCGAAAACCTGCTAAAACGGCCGTGTTCGCCACTAAAGCCAGCAGGGTTGACGACTCGCCTCAGCTCGAGGCAGCTGAGGTTCCTGAGCTCGCTAAGCCCCGGCGCAAAATAGGCAGGCAGGACCGCACTAAGCGTCAGAGCCGCCGTGAGCGCTACGGGGAAGGCAAGGGCTCAGGCAGAGTCTATCATAAGACTGGACGAAGGGAGTCGACTGCAGCCCGCCTGGCCAGGCTTGAACAAGCCCTGCCTGAGAGATCAGGACAGGGTAAACCTTCCGCACCGAATGCCGGAAGTGTGAATGAGCTTAGGGGGACCACGCCCCTTCTCACTGGAGGAGGCGGGGATCCGTCCCAAGCCCCTCCCTCAGTCTATCTGATTGGGTGGGAGGGTTCCTGCCTGGAAGAAGGCTGTGACTCTGAGTTGGGCGCTGACCCCGCCCCTGAAGTCAAAGAAAAGGCAGGCTTCCAACAATTCTTAGGGAATCTCAGCCAGAAAGGCAAAGCAAGGCGTATTTATATCAAGGTTTCTCTTGAAAACGTCTTAGATAGAGAAGCACTGATTGACACTGGGGCTGAAATTAGTTTGATGTCAGCCGATCTACTCAGCGAGCTCAAACGAGTAGCGAAAGGAAAAGGCATCAGACTTAAGGTAGAACCGTGTAAGATAGATATTTCCAGCTATACCCAGGATCATGCCAGGATCACACACCGAGTGTGGGTGGCACTTAGGTTCGGGCCAATGAACGTGGTGCATCCTGTTTACATCTCTAGGTTTAAAACAGAGCCACTACTCATTGGCCAAGACCTGTTTGACAGGCTGGAGCCTCTGGTGGACTGCCAGCGTGGAAAATTGTGGGCTCAGGTCAAAAACCCTAAGCCTGTTGCACAGCAAAATGGGGGATTCAGTGGTTATGCTGTGATCACACAGTGCCCACTGAACACTATAGCTGAGTTGGAGGTTCCTCCTGGTTCCTCTGGACGAGAATAAATGTCTCTTCTTGCTTTCCAAAACTACAGGGAAGTCCTGCCCAGGCCAGCACTCCCACGGTCTCCCAACTACAGGAGCAGTGCTCCAAGCAGCTGCTTGACCCGCCAGGTAAAGCACACCCCCTTTTCATCCCTGAAGAAGAGTGGATCTCCCTGTCCGGTAATGAATGGGAGTCCTTTCTGTGCACCCTGGTACCTCAGGGGGTCCAGGAATACCACCCCATGGTGGTGGGAGGGGGTCCAGGTGGCAGAAGTGCAGGTTGATGATGTAATTCTTAGCCTCAGCTCTGAGAAGTCCATAATCAGTGAAGGTCTGTTCGAGGACCTGTCGCCAAGCTGTCAAGTGACCCTGGTGACGCAGTCACAGGTTCTGTGGTGGGCACCCCCATCTCATAGGTCCATTTGGAGCAAAGGAAGCTGTGTAGCTTCCATCTCCATCGGAAAAAGGAAGTTTGCTCACTACTTCCTATTGGAAGTACCTATTGGTTCGACTGGGCGCCCAGCTGGACACAGTAAACAGTGTGCTGTGGACACGGGTGGACCCAGATGCCCACTCTCTAAGCGGTGACCCCGAGAACATTCGGTCAGGTCAGACGATTCCTCAGGCCTGCCAGGTAGTAAACGAATCGGACCTGATCGTTCCTGCGTCAACAGCAGGGTTTCCAGTACGCCTTGTCCTAAAGAAGGGACAGAGAATGGACGCTGAGATGGTTTTCTTCCAACCATCAGCTCAGTTTATCAGACTGAACCTAGCAGTCTGTTGTACCCCCAGACTGGAACGGAATGGCCGAGCCACCTGCCTGTTGGTGCAGAACATAGCAAAACAAGATGTCAAAATCCCTGCTCGCACTGACATGGGACTGGTAATTGACAATGGTTTCTATGATTTCGAACTAGCCATCCCAGTACTGGGGCAGCTCCCTGGTCCCTTGGCCAGGGAGGGGGGAACCGAGCAGGTGTACTACACCTACCCCCGGCGGATGATTGCAATTATGCCAATAGAGGGATTCTGCAACCAGGAGGTGTGCAGGGTGGACCTTAGCGATAAGGATGAGATGGTTGTGTACACAGTACACGCAGGTGTTCCGATGGACCACTCAGCCGAGAGTACGACCCGGGATACCGCCATGCCGTCAAAAGCGGGGTTCCTAGAGCAGGTACAGGAACAGGTTGGCAAGGCAGATGCCCTGGAAACGGAAAGCCAGCGTCAGCAGCTGCGTCAGAATTTCCAGGATTTCCGGGAAGTGTTTGCACGGGACGCCTATGACTGCGGGGTGACGGATTTGAACACAGTGCGCATTCCAACGGCCCCTGGCGCCCGCCCAACCTATGTCAGGCAGTATCGCATTCCCCTCACGGCATACGAGTCCATAAAGCAGACGTTGGATGCTCTACTAGAGCGTCAGATCATAAGGGAGTGTAACTCCACTTATAACTCCCCACTGTGGCCGGTGCTGAAACCCAATGGTAAATGGCGTCTGACCATTGACTACCGGCAGCTGAATAAACAGGTTCCTTTGTCACGATGGCCAATGATCTACCTAGATCAGGAGTTAGCCAAGGTGACAACAGCGAAATATTTCACCACAGTGGATGTGGCCAATGGGTTCTGGACCCTTAAGGTAGAACCAACAGACCAGTACAAACTGGCCTTTTCCTTTGGAAACAGGCAGTTCACCTGGAATCGATGCCCCTTTGGGTATTCCAACTCCCCAGCGGAGTTCAACATATTTCTGCACAAAGCCATGAGTGATGCAGCCGCCAGGGGCAACCTGGTCTATGTGGACGATATTCTGATGAGGAGTCAGACCTGGGAAGAACACATGGCCGAGATCAGGCATGTGTTGACCCAGCTCTCCTGTGCAGGGGCCAAACTGTCCCTGGCTAAGGGACAGTGGTGTAGGACCCAAGTGGAGTACGTGGGACTGTTGGTTGGAGCCCAAGGCATACAGCCACAGTCCAGCAGAGTCCAAGCTATCCAGAATATGAAGTCGCCCACTAACCTGTCTGAACTGCGCAGCTTTCTGGGAGTATGTAATTATTCCCAGCAGTTCATTGAGGATTACGCTGAAATAGCAAGGCCCCTCCACAAGCTGTTGCAGAAAGACGTGCCCTTTGAGTGGGGGCCTTCCCCAGAACAGGCTGTGATGGAGCTGAAGCGCAGACTCGGTAGTGCGCCGAGCTTGGCCTACCCTGACAAAAATAAGGTCTTCTACCTTGAAGCAGGGTTCTCAGAGCACTGCCTTGGGGCTGCTCTGAGTCAGGAATATAACCAAGAGTGAAGGGTGGTGGCATATGCCAGTCGAGCCCTGAGCCCAGTGGAGCAAAAGTTCTTGGACTGCGAGAAGGCCCTGTTGTCTACGGTCTGGTCGGTAGAACACTTCCGTAGTTATGTTGGGGGACAAAAGATCATCATCGAAACCTGCCACCAACCTGTGACATTCCTGCATAGCCAGAGACTGAAAGCGGGCAGGGTGTCAAATAGCAGGATTGTGGCATGAATGATGGCCCTACAAGGCTATGAGATAGAGGTACGTTATGCACAGAGCAAGAAAATGTACCTGGGACAGGGCCTGGCTTTGGGCCAAGTGTGTCACGGCTGTGACACTGACATGGAAGCTCCAGAAACAATTCCCGCTGCTGAGCTACCGAACAATCATCGGTACTACGATGAGAACGTGGGCCAGGGCTTACCCATGGCCTATGTTGACGGTTGCTCTTTTCGCCACGAACAGCAGGTGCTAGCAGGGGTAGGAGTAGTCTGGCAAGACAATACTCCCTGTGGGCCGACCCGCTATAAGCTAGGACCAAAGACTAGTCAGTATGCGGAAGTAGCTGGGGTGCTGATCACCCTCCAGCAGGCCCTGACACATGGCCTTAAACAGTTTGTCATCTGTAGTGACTCGAACTACGCCCGACATAGCTTCGTGTCTCACGTTCCGTATTGGAAGGGTAACGGCATGAAAAATGCCCGGGGCAAGGAAGTAAAGAACAAAGAGTTGTTCCTGGCCAGTGACAAGCTCACGACCGAGGCTGGAATGATGGTTTACTGGAGGAAGGTGAAGGGACACTCCCAGGTGAAGGGACCCGACAAAGACGGGAATGATGAGGCCGACCGGTTGGCCAAATCTGGCGCCTTAGAGGGTGAACCCTGGCAGTTCCAGCAGGAATGGCTACCCCCAGAATTCGTGGCTGAGGTCAAGGCGGTCACCCGAAGCAGGGCTAGACAGGATGTCGGAGCTGACCCTCAATCTGTAGTGCTTGGGTCACAGGGTTTTAACACCGATCTTGCGGAAATGCAGAAACAGGACCCAGCAATTGGGCAAATGTATCAGCATATCGCTGACCCAGTGCGTCAACCTCTTTCGGAGCAGGTGCTGAGCCAGTCTCTGGAGCTGAAGGAGCTGGCAGAGGTGAAAGACAACCTAAAAATTATAAAGGGGTTGTTGGTTTGTGTACCAGTTGCACAAGGTGTCCCAAAGTGGGTAGTTCCCCACTGTCATCGGGGGGTCATGATCCAACACGCTCATGACGAACCCTGTGGGGGTCACCGGGGAATCAAGGCTACATACGACACTATCCAGCAGGTGGCATTCTGGCCTCACATGGGCCAAGACATCGCCGCGTATGTAAAGGGGTGTCTGACGTGTAGCCAGTTCCAACCATCACGGCCCTTGCACCGTGCACCACTCCAGAAAAAGGGCATGACATTCACCTGGTCCAATCTTCAAATGGATTGGGTGGGGCCGCTGGTGAGGTCATCCAGAGGGAACAAATATTTCCTCACTGTTACGTGTGCATTCACAAAATGGATTGAGTGCCTCCCAGCACCCAACGACACGGCAGAGACAACTGCAGTGCTGTTGATGAACCATGTGTTCAGTCGATGGGGATTCCCCCTGACCGTGGTCTCGGATCGGGGAACCCATTTCACAGCTACAGTAATGGCAACCCTGTGGAATATGCTTGGGGTCAAGACCCAGTTGCATATCTCCTACCACCCTCAATCCTCGGGCCAGGCAGAAAGGGCAAACCGAACGGTGGTTAGTATGCTCAAAAAGTTTGTCTCCAACAGCAGTAGGGACTGAGACATTAAGCTGCCCCTGGTTCTGATGGCCATCCGAGGTAAGCCCCATTGCTCTACGGGGGTCCCACCTTTTGAGATGATGACAGGTCGGAAGATGACTCTTCCCCTACACTGTCTTTATGGGGTGGAGGACCTGAGCACGACGGGGGCTGCTACGGCCCATCAGTATGTGTCAGACCTGCGAGCACATCTGCAGGCAACCTTTGCTTTTGCCCAGAACAATCTGGGAAGGAGTGTAGAGGGTAGGAAAGCATACTATGACCGAAAGGCAGTTAACCAGGAACTCCAAGTAGGAGACAAGGTCCTGTACTTCCAATTTGCCAAACCCACAGGGGTGGCCCGGAAGTTCTTACCCAGTTGGACAGGACCCCACGAGATTGTCGATAAGGTATCACCGGTAGCTTATCGAATTCAGATTGAGAAGGGAAGGCAATCTCTGGTCTACAAGTGGGTGCATCGCAACCACCTCCGGTTGTATCGCCCACCTCAAATGGCGCCGGAGAACACAGAATAGGGTTAAACATCCAAACCCGATCAAAGAGGGGGGTGCCCCTTTGTAGCTGCAGGTAGTTAGGTACTGTACTGTAGGTCCTGCTAGGAAAATATATTCAAAATTATAGTGGAACTGTACCATGTGCCTCATCTATGTTCCAGAATGGGAATCCTAAAACTGCCAGGGCTGGTCCTGACAGTACTGTGGATCGCCTCGACACAGCCCCTTGAAGTTGTGGAACCTGGTCCTCCTACCGGCATAGTCCTGCAGGAAACCATAGTCCTCTCCATGGAAATCTTTATGGTACAATCTTTTTTTTTTCTTATAAAATATACTTTATTCCGAAAAAAAACACATCTCAAAGGGAAACGTCTCACACGATAACACTCCACAAAATTAAAACATCGGCGGAACGGCGGTGATTGTCCGTTATCAATCCTTGCAAGGGTGGGCGGATTTGCGCTATTATGAGAGTCCCTCCAAACCCTACCGCTTGCTGTAAACCATTAATCCCTGTACAGGGTCCATAGGCCTTTCCAGTGCTCCTTTGCCGTGGGGAAACCCCATTTAGCAACGTCGCGCTTCATCCTCCTCCTGAGGTCCGCCAGGATCCTCTCTTCCAGCTCCCTCGCTCCCCACTTGTTGTTGTGCCGGATGAGATTGTTTCTCGCGTCCCACAGGCCTTTCTTTGTGAGGGACAGCAGCAGCCACATCAGGAACTGCGTCCCCCTGTCCAGTCCGGTAGGTGCCAGCCCCAGCAGAATGTACTGGTAGCTGAGCACCGCATTCGTTTCCAGGAGTTGCATTATGTTGTCCATTCTGCCCCACACCGCCTTGGCGAAGGGGCAGTTCCTTCACTTTATTAAGATACTGAAGAAAGATGTGGAGACGGGGGTTTGAATTTAATCCTTTCTGTAGGGGGTTTAGACTTTCAAGTCACAAACTGGGGTTTATGGCAGGAAAGGGGGGTTAACTGATAAGGATTGCAGATGCAAGCTAGGAACCCCCCTGGGTGTAATGTTAAACTGACCATTTGTCCAGAACATCGTAAACTGGCCAAATACCATGAACCCCCCTCTTTACCATCAGACCGAGTGACGTCAGAAACGGAGAAGAAAACACTATATAACCCAAAAGTTTGTAACAGTACGGGGAACAATACTTCGGTTTTGTTGTTTCTTGCGGGAAACAAGACTTTGGCTTTATTGTTCCTTGCATGCAATAAACTCATCTGTTTTACTTCATCTCGGGATCAAGAACCTTATTTCTTCTGTTACAACAAATTTGGCGTAGTCGGCGGATGCTCCAGAAGGCGCAGAACTTCCCATCGGCAGGAGAGATGGTCAGCGCGCACATAACTAAGAGGTAAGGACTCCTCTTTTATTTAAAAGTCCCGACTCTCTCTGACCGATTGGGAAATCTCTGCTCCCTGCGAGAATCGCCCGAGATGACGGAGTAAACGTGAGTTTCTGAATTCCTCTGGCCCGGGGAAGACACCGGTGTATGTAATGGGTTGTTTGCTGTAAGCCCAGAATTTGGTCTGGCAGGGGTTCCGCGGTATTGTGTACAGGCGTTCGAAGCTGGTTTATGCCTTAATTGCGCGTGGAGTTTTTGAACGGGTTTTGGACCCTTACCGTGAAGTTCAGGACTGGTGTGGGCCTTAATTGCGCCCGGAGTTCTGAAGGTCAGAACTGGTTTGGGCCTTAATTGCGCCCGGAGTTCTGAGGCTCAGGATCGGTGTGGGCCTTAATTGCCAGATTAAGGCCTTAAATGGCCTTAATCAGCCATGCACTCTGGTTTCTTTTCATCTCGTACAAATCTTTCGCCTTTTACTAAAGATTTCCGTGGAGAGGAGCATGAATGAGTTCCATGCAATTTTTGTGCTTCCCTGCCTTCGGGTGGGTCGCAGCTGGGTTGGTCAAAGAGAGAAAACAAGCACGTTCGCAATCGCTCTTGTAATGGTGATTGTGGCCGTCTGCTCCGCGAGTTCTCGGTCTCCGGCCGTCTGATTGGCGTTCTTTTCTTTGGGGGGCGGGAAGTGTCCGGCCGCAGGGGATCTTGGGACCTCGCTTTGCATAGCGGCTTCCCAGAGTGCGTCGTTTCCGGCACAGTGTGGCCGGGTGTTTTCCGAGTTATCGCACGGATTGGGCACGGCCGCAAGCTGAGAGCCGCAGGCGATGAGCCCGGAGCTGAACGGGCCCCACTGGCTAGTTTGTAAGGCCAGGTGCATTGCCAACCACGACCGGCAGCGCAGAGGCTTTGAAGGCGGCCTGGGCTCCTGCAGCTCTGCAGCCACGCACTCTGGTTTCTCTTCATCTCGTACAAATCTTTTGCCTTTTACTAAAGATTTCCGTGGAGAGGAGCATGAATGAGTTCTATGCAATTTTTGCGCTTCCCTGCTTTCGGGTGGGGTACGGCTGGGCTGGTCAAAGAGAGAAAACAAAAACATTCACAATTGCTCTTGTTATGGCGATTGTGGCTGTCTGCTCCGCGAGTCCTCGGTCTCTGGCCGTCTGATTGGCGCTCTTTTCTTTGGGGGGTGGGAAGTGTCCGGCCGCAGGGGATCTTGGGACCTCACTTTGCATAGCGGCTTCCCAGAGTGCGTCGTTTCCGGCACAGTGTGGCCGGGTGTTTTCCGAGTTATCGCACGGATTGGGCACGCTCGCAAGCCGTAAGCCGCAGGCGATGAGCCCGGAGCTGAACAGGCCCCACTGGCTCGTTTGTAAGGCCAGGTGCATTGCCAACCACGACCGGCAGGGCAGAGGCCTTGAAGGCGGCCTGGGCTCCTGCAGCTGTGCAGCCACGCACTCTGGTTTTTCTTCATCTCGTACAAATCTTTCGCCTTTTACTAAAGATTTCCGTGGAGAGGAGCATGAATGAGTTCCCTGCAATTTTTGTGCTTTCCTGCTTTCGGGTGGCGGGCAGCTGGGCTGGTCAAAGAGAGAAAACAAGCACGTTCGCAATCGCTCTTGTAATGGTGATTGTGGCCGTCTGCTCCGCGAGTCCTCGGTCTCCGGCCGTCTGATTGGCGCTCTTTTCTTTGGGGGGCGGGAAGTGTCCGGCCGCAGGGGATCTTGGGACCTCGCTTTGCATAGCGGCTTCCCAGAGTGCGTCGTTTCCGGCACAGTGTGGCTGGGTGTTTTCCGACTTATCGCACGGATTGGGCACGGCCGCAAGCTGAGAGCCGCAGGCGATGAGCCCGGAGCTGAACGGGCCCCACTGGCTAGTTTGTAAGGCCAGGTGCATTGCCAACCATGACCGGCAGCGCAGAGGCTTTGAAGGCGGCCTGGGCTCCTGCAGCTGTGCAGCCACGCACTCTGGTTTCTCTTCATCTCGTACGAGTCTTTCGCCTTTTACTAAAGATTTCCGTGGAGAGGAGCATGAATGAGTTCCATGCAATTTTTGTGCTTTTCTGTCTTCGGGTGGGTCGCAGCTGGGTTGGTCAAAGAGAGAAAACAAGCACGTTTGCAATCGCTCTTGTAATGGTGATTGTGGCCGTCTGCTCAGCGAGTTCTCGGTCTCCGGCCGTCTGATTGGCGTTCTTTTCTTTGGGGGGCGGGAAGTGTCCGGCCGCAGGGGATCTTGGGACCTTGCCTGCATAGCGGCTTCCCAGAGTGCGTCGTTTCCGGCACAGTGTGGCCGGGTGTTTTCCGAGTTATCGCACGGATTGGGCACGCTCGCAAGCCGTGAGCCGCAGGCGATGAGCCCGGAGCTGAACGGGCCCCATTGGCTCGTTTGTAAGGCCAGGTGTATTGCCAACCACGACCGGCAGGGCAGAGGCCTTGAAGGCGGCCTGGGCTCCTGCAGCTGTGCAGCCACGCACTCTGGTTTCTCTTCATCTCGTACAAATCTTTCGCCTTTTACTAAAGATTTCCGTGGAGAGGAGCATGAATGAGTTCCATGCAATTTTTGTGCTTCTCTGCTTTCGGGTGGGTCGCAGCTGGGTTGGTCAAAGAGAGAAACCAAGCACGTTCGCAATCGCTCTTGTAATGGTGATTGTGGTCGTCTGCTCCGCGAGTCCTCGGTCTCCGGCCGTCTGATTGGCGTGCTTTTCTTTGGGGGGCGGGAAGTGTCCGGCCGGTGGGGATCTTGGGACCTTGCCTGCATAGCGGCTTCCCAGAGTGCGTCGTTTCCGGCACAGTGTGGCCGGGTGTTTTCCGAGTTATCGCACGGATTGGGCACGCTCGCAAGCCGTGAGCCGCAGGCGATGAGCCCGGAGCTGAACGGGCCCCACTGGCTCGTTTGTAAGGCCAGGTGTATTGCCAACCACGACCGGCAGGGCAGAGGCCTTGAAGGCGGCCTGGGCTTGCGTGATCGGATCAACTAAATGCTGTGGTGTTACTTTTTGTCAATGAAAAAATAAACTCTTTTCGTTTACAAAGACGGTTACAAAGAATGTGGACCAGGGTAATACTTTGAGCTTACAGCTTGTCCAAGGTCATTCATTATTAATACTCTTAGTAATATCTTCAGTAAAGACTTTGATGCATAAAATATTCCTGCATATTTAAAATATTTATGATAAAGGTGGTAGGTTGTGTACTTTTGTCCAACAGAACAATCTTGCTTTTATAAAATATACCGCCTTTTTAATGTTTAATGATTAACATGCTGTAATACACTGTTTAAATTTAAAAGTCTAAAGAGTATACACCTTAAATTCTTAATTGAATAAAGATTGTCCCTCAGCAGTGATCAGGATTCAAAACTGACGTTTTCTGGTGACAGCTCAAATGCTGTACAGGAGAGGTTAACCTTTATTAGCTCCACCTGGCGATTTTACAAGGTGATTCCGGATACTATTAACATAATCTAATTTGCGTCCGGTATGATGCGGTATACTGCGACACTCCCACCGTGTTATACCGCAGCATACCCCGCTTGTTTTGAATGGCTGCATATGTATATAGACTCTATATATACATTTGGTGCATGCCACAATTTTGGATGGTGGTGGAGGAATAGGGATTTTCTCAACACGGCAGGGACTCCAGTTAAGAATGCTGGGTTTATCTCTGAACTATTAGAAGCTTTGCAGCTACTGACTGAAGTAGCTGTGGTAATGTGTAAATCACATAATAAAGAAATGTTTCCAGTAACTCGAGGGAACAACTTTGCAGATGCAACTGTCAGGTGAGCAATACTTGTAGAACAGTAGTCTGAGACCTCTGTGAAGCAGAGAAATGGACATGGTTAGAAAAGATTATGGGGCTGCAGGATGATGGGGTGTGGAGCTGACAGCACACCAGACGCCCTGCATGCCCTCACAGCCTAATGCCCTTTATAGCCCGACAAATGCACTCTGTTGGACACCCAGGTGGGAGTCAAATGGTGTGCCGGTTACCCAAAACTGGGTGAGAACCGGGTTTGAAGCAGTAACCACTTATGTGGTATCTAATGTGGATGTAATGTTTATCAAAGGAACTCAACTACAGTTCAGGTGCGGGTGCAACAGCTCAAAAGGCCTGCTCCTGAGGAACCTTTCAAACCTGGGAAATTGAAAATTGTAAAGGGAAACCTGGGCTCTTATAATCTGTTTTCCCGGTGGGTTGCTGCCACTGCCTCTGTGTCTACCAAACACTTGATAACAGAGATAAGCCCTCGGTGGGCACTGCCCTGCCCCTTGTATTATGATCAAGGAACACACTTCACAGGGAAGGTGTGTCAGGCTGTGGCTGCATTGTTCGGAGTGAGATGGACTGAGATCACCCTCAGTCTGCTGGAACAGTGGAATGAAGGAACAGATCTCTGAAAGATCGACTAGACATCAGACTGAAGGAACGCCATGGGATGCGGGCTGGATCAAACAGAACTGTGTAACAGCCTGTTTGATATCATCACGGCCCAATCAATGAAACTTCCTGGGGGGACGAATTTAGCTGGACGAATGGATTGTTGAATTTGCTAATTCTCTATTGTAGTATTGTAGGTTGCTAGGACTTAGCAAAGCACTATGATGAAGAAAAATATATATCATAATTATAATCCAGACGATTGGGGCATTGGTGCATGGCTACAGTCTGTGCTAGGAACATTGAGAGGGTCTCTGGTTCAATACATATTTGTGGGTCTGGTATTATTCGTTATGATCATATCGTTAATATCCTGTTTGAAAAACATGTGGACTAAAGCTGCTGCTTCTGTGCTAATTGTACGCCCTGAAGGGATCATGAAGGTCAAAAAATGATTTCATGGGAAAGGTTCTCTTATCTAGTGGCAGAACCTGATGGGTAGAACAATATAGCTTTAAGGGGGGTTACCCTTGGGAGTGATTCCCCTAGATGCAAATGATTATTGTGGTTTGTTTGTTCATAATAAGATGTTTTGCAGGAACGGAACAAAGAGAAATTTTACAACTTCAGCTAGAATTGTTCTGCAAAACGTCACAGCTGAGGCAGGGGAACAATGTGTAGATTTTTCTAAGAGTTATTACCCAGTTGTTGACCAATCTGTTGACCAATGTTGACCAAAAAAGCCTAAGATTATGCTGGGCTCCAGCCCACAGGGATTTACCTGTGCTGTAAGAACTAATGAGTGAATAAGGAGACTGGATTCTGGTGAAAGACTTCAGGAAAAAGAAATGGTGTTCACTCAGGTGGAGGGGGCTGTACCAGGTGCTGCTGACCACTGCCACTGCTGTGAAGGTCACAGAAATGGTGCCCTGGATTCATGCTTCCCACTGTAAAAAGGTCACAAACGAACTGAGCAAAGCGCAGGAGTGATGTCTCCACAAGGACAGATGGGGATAACCTGCTTGGGACTGATGTGCACAGCCCTTTTCCTTTTTATGTAGAAGCCTGTCACCACCCCAAAAGAGGAAGAATCTAAACACGAAGCCTCTTTGTATACAAACTGGCTGAATGAAACTGATAATGAGGGGGATATGAGTAATTTGTGGTATAAATTTATAAATCATACTGTAAAGTTAAAGAAATTTAATGCATCTTGTTATATATGTGCTTTAATGCCTCATTCTACAGCCTCACCCATGCGACTTTTTATGAAATGTACTCTTTTATTAATATCACGTTAGAAGGCTTAGACGCTATCAAACAAGAATTAAGGGGAGTTAGATTAATGGCACTTCAGAACAGGTTCGTGCTGGACCTTCAAAATGCAGCATCTGGAGGAGTCTATGCTTTAGTAGGAGACTCCTGTTGTACATATATTCCAGCTAATGACTATGATTACGGAAATCTTACGCTCGCTATTCAGCATTTGAAAGAACTAAAAGACAAGGTGAATAAAGAGAGAGGCATAAAAGATACACCGGCTTTTCTCTCCTGGTTAGAATCACTGTTTGGGCCAGGGGGAATGTTTTTCTTTTAAGTTACTAACACCGATTATAGGGGCTGTGATACTTGTCTTCCTGTTTTTATGTTGCTGTATGACATGTATTATTCCAATGCTTCGAAATATGGAAATATGGTACCTAGGGGGATAAACTGTTCATCCTTCCAGTCTGGAGAATTGGCAGCTGTCTGACGTCAGTAAGTGATCCCTAAAAAATTAATAGTTCCATGACAGTGAGCATCACCAGAAAATCAATTTCAATGCATTAAAACTCTTGTTATCCTTCTGATCATTGAAGTGTCATTGCCCCAGCACTGTATACTCTTACTTTTGACGCCTGTCTGAAGTTGGATCCATTTCTAAGAATGGTGACTCACATATCCTCATGCTCAACTTTGGCTCAACCACACAAACTATGAAGTTAATCATCTGCTTTTGCTCCAAGATTTATGTTACTAGGCTCTCTCCTGGGGATCCTCGTGTTCAAACATTGCCCTTATTGTGGATGATCCATGACAGAATTCAGGGAATTCAGAATTCTGATACCTCAGCTCAGATTCTGACTGGGCAGACTGTCATTGCCTGGTGTGAATGTGTGCATATCTGTTTTTGTGCATGTTCTGTGGCCTGTTGTACAGTACATCACAAATGAAAGGGAAATGGAAAACTAAAATAAGACTCAAGTGTTTTATCTTTCATTAACAGTGTTTCATTAGTATCTGTGCTAGATCCTGTCATCCACTGCTTACCACGACAGGCTCTAGCACAGGATAGCAGCTAATACATTTAACAATCTCACTGCACAATGTTGTATATTCAAGGGCTGATCTTCTGTACTTTTTCTTTCACTTTTCATTTCCTAGAAACTCAGTCCTGCCAGGAATAATCTGAGAACAAAATCAATCTGAGTGAAAATCTAAGCAGAGGAAGATTGTTTTACAGAGTCAACAAGGTCTAATTCAAGGTCAAAAAATGATTTCATGGGAAAGGTTCTCTTATCTAGTGGCAGAACCTGATGGGTAGAACAATATAGCTTTAAGGGGGGTTACCCTTGGGAGTGATTCCCCTAGATGCAAATGATTATTGTGGTTTGTTTGTTCATAATAAGATGTTTTGCAGGAACGGAACAAAGAGAAATTTTACAACTTCAGCTAGAATTGTTCTGCAAAACGTCACAGCTGAGGCAGGGGAACAATGTGTAGATTTTTCTAAGAGTTATTACCCAGTTGTTGACCAATCTGTTGACCAATGTTGACCAAAAAAGCCTAAGATTATGCTGGGCTCCAGCCCACAGGGATTTACCTGTGCTGTAAGAACTAATGAGTGAATAAGGAGACTGGATTCTGGTGAAAGACTTCAGGAAAAAGAAATGGTGTTCACTCAGGTGGAGGGGGCTGTACCAGGTGCTGCTGACCACTGCCACTGCTGTGAAGGTCACAGAAATGGTGCCCTGGATTCATGCTTCCCACTGTAAAAAGGTCACAAACGAACTGAGCAAAGCGCAGGAGTGATGTCTCCACAAGGACAGATGGGGATAACCTGCTTGGGACTGATGTGCACAGCCCTTTTCCTTTTTATGTAGAAGCCTGTCACCACCCCAAAAGAGGAAGAATCTAAACACGAAGCCTCTTTGTATACAAACTGGCTGAATGAAACTGATAATGAGGGGGATATGAGTAATTTGTGGTATAAATTTATAAATCATAATGTAAAGTTAAAGAAATTTAATGCATCTTGTTATATATGTGCTTTAATGCCTCATTCTACAGCCTCACCCATGCGACTTTTTATGAAATGTACTCTTTTATTAATATCACGTTAGAAGGCTTAGACGCTATCAAACAAGAATTAAGGGGAGTTAGATTAATGGCACTTCAGAACAGGTTCGTGCTGGACCTTCAAAATGCAGCATCTGGAGGAGTCTATGCTTTAGTAGGAGACTCCTGTTGTACATATATTCCAGCTAATGACTATGATTACGGAAATCTTACGCTCGCTATTCAGCATTTGAAAGAACTAAAAGACAAGGTGAATAAAGAGAGAGGCATAAAAGATACACCGGCTTTTCTCTCCTGGTTAGAATCACTGTTTGGGCCAGGGGGAATGTTTTTCTTTTAAGTTACTAACACCGATTATAGGGGCTGTGATACTTGTCTTCCTGTTTTTATGTTGCTGTATGACATGTATTATTCCAATGCTTCGAAATATGGAAATATGGTACCTAGGGGGATAAACTGTTCATCCTTCCAGTCTGGAGAATTGGCAGCTGTCTGACGTCAGTAAGTGATCCTTAAAAAATTAATAGTTCCATGACAGTGTGCATCACCAGAAAATCAATTTCAATGCATTAAAACTCTTGTTATCCTTCTGATCATTGAAGTGTCATTGCCCCAGCACTGTATACTCTTACTTTTGACGCCTGTCTGAAGTTGGATCCATTTCTAAGAATGGTGACTCACATATCCTCATGCTCAACTTTGGCTCAACCACACAAACTATGAAGTTAATCATCTGCTTTTGTTCCAAGATTTATGTTACTAGGCTCTCTCCTGGGGATCCTCGTGTTCAAATATTGCCCTTATTGTGGATGATCCATGACAGAATTCAGGGAATTCAGAATTCTGATACCTCAGCTCAGATTCTGACTGGGCAGACTGTCATTGCCTGGTGTGAATGTGTGCATATCTGTTTTTGTGCATGTTCTGTGGCCTGTTGTACAGTACATCACAAATGAAAGGGAAATGGAAAACTAAAATAAGACTCAAGTGTTTTATCTTTCATTAACAGTGTTTCATTAGTATCTGTGCTAGATCCTGTCATCCACTGCTTACCACGACAGGCTCTAGCACAGGATAGCAGCTAATACATTTAACAATCTCACTGCACAATGTTGTATATTCAAGGGCTGATCTTCTGTACTTTTTCTTTCACTTTTCATTTCCTAGAAACTCAGTCCTGCCAGGAATAATCTGAGAACAAAATCAATCTGAGTGAAAATCTAAGCAGAGGAAGATTGTTTTACAGAGTCAACAAGGTCTAATTCAAGGTCATCAGCACTAACAACATTCTCTCTGGAGACAGGCGATAAGAAAATTGAAAGTGTGTATTGTTACACAACAGCAGAGACTATGAGTTATGCTATCATGAGAGTGGTGATGGATTTTTTTCATTGCTTAGTTTTACAGGTTCTGTACATTTGAACATTCAAAGTGACTAAAGTAAAGGAGTTTTCCCTTTTTACCACATAATTCCCAAAGATCAACACTAATAGAAAGCCTAATTCCAGCCAAGATTCAATTACTGTCTCTCAGGCATCCCAGCAGTGGATTTCATGACTTCAGACAGCCATCTTTATCAGTGGAGAACTCAATGCTCTGAGGTTTACTGGCAGAGTCTCACACTGGGTAATATGTTGGTAAATAATGTCCTATGGAATTCTACTATTGATAAATTCTACTATGGAACTGCGATGTGTCCTGAAAAAATCTTCTATGATAGTGGTACAGTCCATCACACCCCACCTACAGCCTTTAAAAGAGAAAAAAACAAATTCTGATATTATGGTGGAAAAAGAGCCCTGGAATCTTTGTAGAAGGACAAAAGACGGAAAGAACGGGCAGTGTAACCATGGCGAAGAGAAGGGAAATATTGGAGAGAGCTTTTTTCATACACTTTTTATCATTGTTTTTCCAGCCCAACAATGATCAACAAATATGGACAGGCGTCCTGTGCCAAATCCAATCTACCTTTCTTCCAAGCATACAGGAATGTCAGTGAATTAAATATTGACATATGAAAATTCCCAAAAATATGCAATCACACATATGCAGTTTGAGCAAACATAAGACAATACCCAAGTACCACAAACT
This sequence comes from Lepisosteus oculatus, assembly GCF_040954835.1. Lineage (NCBI taxonomy): Eukaryota > Metazoa > Chordata > Actinopteri > Semionotiformes > Lepisosteidae > Lepisosteus > Lepisosteus oculatus. Next base: position 1,343,881 of record NW_027168064.1, read on the forward strand.
ACCAGGCATCATTAGCAGTTCAGGTGGGGAGCTGTGTCAGCATGCGTAGGCTGCAAAGGAACAAGTAATAGGTCTATTCCATGCTTAAAAGAGAAGAAAGAAAACACAACATTTCAGCCGTGGAGCCCTCACACCTGAAGAAGGCTCCACGGCCGAAACGTTGTGTTTTCTTTCTTCTCTTTTCATCCAGTGTCATTAGCCAGTTCCTGTCAAAATAAAATAGAAATGGATAACATTCTAGAGAGAGTTTGAAATACCAAGGTACAATTTAAACCATATTTCTTCCACTACAACCACAATATTTTGGAGAGATCGCTGAGCCTAACTGTTCTGGCATGCCCGTTAGCCTCCGTCCTGCTTCACCAATGAATGCAACGGGGCACATTCTGAGGGAGATGCGGTCAATCAGGTTGCAGGAAAACCACGCTATGCTTTTTTTTGAGATCCTGAAAAGGACAGAGGGGCCATGTATATGTGTGCAGCTGGATATGTAATTGCAGGTGGCGTTGCAAATTCTGCTGAAGCCCCACTGCCTGGTGTGGACGGTAGCTGTGCATGTTGCAGCAGAATTGTGCATGTGAGATCAAGGGGGCATGTCATGTGTTTGAGCACTTCACTCCCTTCCGGAAGCACGTGATTCCCTGAGTCCCAAAAATTTGTAAGTTCTTTGGATGACCTGTGGACCGATCTTTCACGATGAAGAATTCCTTAAGAAGAATAGATCTCGGCCCACCATCCCAATGCCTCCATCTCAAAACAGCAACCTCCCACTGCCCTTAGTCTGCAAGGCAGTCCTTTCAAGTGCGATGATGACGCCGGGACCTTCGTTGCCTATTGTACGAGCTGAACTTTTGTGCTCATCAATTCAACGCTCTTTCCATCAACTCATCTTGTCTTTGACGCTTCGTGTTTTGTGCTCCTTTGACTATCGGCATATCGGGTGACTGCAAACACTGAAGTTCTTGCTTACGGAGTGTGGAACAGTGTTTTCAAGTGATCGCTGTTCTGTCATGTTGACGCCGAGTGAATCTTTCTTTGGCAACATGGGCAGGCTGACAGCAGCGCGAGCTAAAGTAATGGCAAATTTCTTGACTTATTTCTGAATGTGAATGTTCTTTAGAAAAGGGATGCGGCGTTGCTTCTCCCCCGTGTAAAGGTCACGCATTCCAGACGTGGTTATGAGCGAACAGTTGCCGCAAGTGTTTGAAAAGAGCAAGAGAGGAAGCAGCCCTGCCCCGTGTGAGGATCAAACTCAGGACCTTCAGACGATGAAACTGACGCGCTACCAACTACGCCAACGAGGCCAGCTGCAGTACACAGCCGGAAAGTTTGCCTCATATGGATTTCAGTCGCCCGTTCCCTAATCTTTAGACGCCCTCTGCTGGATGTTGCATTTGCCTTTTGATCTCACCGATACTTTTTTGGTCTGTTTCTGTTGCGAGTCTGTTTTTCAGATCTCACCTAGCACAAGTCTCTCTGGCTGAAGTGGCCTCTCTGCTTCAGCATCGTGCCCTCACTCAGCCATTAAAAACGTCACTCGGACTTCTGACATGCTGACATGAAATGTCAAGAGAGAGTGGCGGAGACGCTTAAGGCAGAGAGAAGATGAAGAGGGGGCGTGGCTGCGAAATGATTGACAGCTGCAATCAGCTTTAGATGGGGAAGTGTACTACTAATAGCAGTGTAGAGCTCTCTGTGGTGGAGTTCAAGCGCATGTTCTATGGGCCAGTGGCGTAATGGATAACGCGTCTGACTTCGGATCAGAAGATTGTAGGTTCGAGTCCTACCTGGCTTGCGAGGCTTTTAAACCTCTCAGGTTCCTCGGTAACAGGTTGCCGTCATGTATATGAACTATAGAAAAGCATTTGCCACAACCCGTAAATTAGCACGCAAGTGTGGGCTAGTGAACACAGAACTGTATGGAGATCATCTCCAGTTCCGAGCTCAATTGCAATGAAAAAACATGCAGAACAGAACTGGAGAGCAGCTGAATTTGTGCTCAGTAGGGTGGGGAGGACTCAGCATTCCTATTGTTCTAATTGGCATGAACTGCAGGGGATCTGAATCAGAACATGTCAGTTAGTTCGATCATTGCGTCAATATGTAGGCCACGTTAATACAGAATTATTACTTTGTCTGTCTCGTCTTTGTATATAGCTGAATGTCCCTGACAATTTCATGTTAGTTTTTAAGAACGACATTGGTGCTAATATATACATATATAGCATATAAGGAACACGTAAAAGTTTAGTCCATGCTGAAAAGATAAGAAAACCGCCACAACGTTTCATCTTGGAATAAATCTTTACTTGTTGTTTTGCAGCCTACCCATTCTGACCTAACTCCTCCCTTGAAATTCCCTAACAGATAAGGGTACGTAACGGCTCATGCGATGCTCAGTTGCAATTTGTCCCAAAACAAACAAGAACAGCAGCTGAGGGTTTGAGTTTGAACATGCACTGTATTAAAGCAGCTTTTATTTCCATTGATAAATGCTAGATATTCCTACAGAGATTCTCCAGGTGAGTAAGCGATTCCTGTTTCTGTTTCTATTTCTGTTTCATATATATATATACAGTATATATATATATGTTACATGTGTCTCTGCAATAGTATAAATGTGTTATACACTATCAGGGGCTGCTTTTTTGTGCACCTCATCTACAACAAGGGTTTTTTTTTTTCATTTATGTTTGTGGACCTTCACCATTTGAGGAAGTGAGTTAGATAAGAAAGTTACAGGTATGGTGAGCAATGACTGACAAAGGCACGTACTGCGTATTCCTTACAGAAGTGTAAGCAATTTGTTCTAAAAAACACCGGCTTAAGTCCAACATCGTTAGCAATCTTATTACTTAAACAGAATTAACATCAATAAACTGTAAGGTGCTGGTACATGCGAGTAGATTTGATCTTCTATTAAACAAAAATGCAATTACAGCTCTAAATAGGTCAACCTAGACTTCTGTAACAGATCTGTTCAGGTCATCGCTGTTCCTCTGACCTTGTGATTCTTTGGAATTTTAAAAGTGTATTTCGCTTGCCTTTCATGTGGTCTGTGTACAAGTCACTGTGGCGTATGCGGTCCTACACAGCCTTGCTATAGACGTGATGAGCCTCCGCTATGTTGCAATGGAGAACAGGTTCAGTACGGAGCTGCCGAGAAAATTCAGCTGGAAAGCTCGTTGCAGAAAAGCATCGGTATCTGTGTCCAGCGGCAAAGCGTCCTTCGTGGGTGCTGAAGAACCGATTTCACAGGCTGCGGGTCCAGGCGATTTAGAGTGTTAAAGGTCCCAGCGAAAACGAAACGGCGCTGGTCCTTTTACACGCACGCAAACAAATGCAAAGGACGCCGTAGTCGGCAGGATTTGAACCTGCGCGGGGAGACCCCAACGGATTTCAAGTCCGTCACCTTAACCAATCGGGCACGACTACAGCGAACGCCGCGGCCGCTGCCTTCTTGCTACAATCGAACAGGGAGTGCGAGGCGGCGGCGGCAGCTGAGGCAACTTTTTTCAAGTTCGCTCTCCGTTTAAGAAACCTTTTACGCCATACGTGCAAGCACACACACACACACACCTCAGAGGACTTAAGGGTGGCTTCAAGTTGGAATGATAAAATCTCCCCGTTCGGACATGAAAACAGAACGTTCTTAGACAGAAAGCAATCAACAACGGAGACATGTGGACGACGATTTTAGTCACTGCACTTTGAATAGCATTTTTACTCCAGTTACAGGAGATGCACCAATGGCCCTTGACCTACGCTCTTACCAATGCCTTGAACATTCAAACAAAACAGCCCTCAAGTCCTGCGGTTTAATATAACGCTGTTACGTGTCGAGGCAGTATTTGACTCTGTCCTACCGTTGAGACACGGGGCGTATATGGAAACGAACACATGCTACGGATCGTCTCTAATCGGTCCCTACAGCTGGAAGGCTCCTTGAAGCGTGCACCCCCATCATTCATCTTTGCGCATCTGTGAAAGGTAGACTCTTGAGCAATGTTTGAGCCAGCTCTAAGGCAACTAGTGCTATTGGACAGACACCTCTGGAAGATCCTAAGAGTCTCTTAACACCACTTCCAGCAGCAAGCTTAATTGTTCGCTGGAGGTCTCCCATCCAGGTACTGACCAGGCAAAGAATCACCAGTACATTGAATGAGGAAGTTAATCCTGAAATCCAATTACATATCTCAAGGTAAGACAAATCCATAAGAACATGTCTTAGTATTACTTCGTTTACATTAGTATGGCACTGAGTTGGAGCTCCTCTTTAAGCTGTGGTTTAGTTTTGCATTCATGTGTTTCTAGAGCAGTGATTTATGGGGGTGGGTGGGTCTTTCACAGAGGCTCAGGACAAATCCCCCGCCTGAAAGTCTAATGTGTGCGTTCAGACAGTCACAGGTCAAGAGCCAGGCAGGAGGACAATGGACAGAAGAGCCAACGAACTAAAAATAAAAGAACAGATATGAAAAAGCCACCATCTTTTTCTTTTTGACATTTTCCGACTTTCATGCAAGCCAGGACAAAGTTGCTCAGAGCTACTTGTGGATTCAAATACTCTATCGAGTGCTTTGATGAGTTTTTGCAATTTGATTGTCGTCCTGTCAGCCTGTTTCTGTTTTTTTTTTTCAATCTAGGGATGGAAAGTATGAGGGAAATGATGGAGCAATCAATAACCGCTCCGGAAAAATGGCAGAAAGAAATGGTCCGTCACTAAGGACATTTGTGAAGCAGAGGAGTGACATCACCACAAAGGCGACACATTCTGCTGATGGTTTTGGTGAATAATGATTGAGGCGTGTAGCGGCGAGGCTTAATAATAAGAAAGAATTAAGTGTTCTGAGCCTTCCCAAAAGAGGCCCCATCTCACCCTCCATCTCTGTGGTGCAGCCACAGAGAAACCATTCATGCAAGATGTTTTCTTTTGATAAGGACAGCTCCCAAAGGGGGATGCACTTAGCTAAGCCTGGCTATCATGATCAATGGTCATCCATTGGTGCCTATCTGTCTAGGGAGTGCGAGTTGGACATCTGGATTGCATTACTAAGTGTCAGGACTAAGTGACTCATATCTCACCTTGATCAACCAATCAGGGACTGGTAGGGCCGAGTAACCCACGTGGGACTCTGATGCCCATGGAACTTTCAGCCAATCAATGAGCTGAAGTTCCTCCAGGTAAAAACAGGCAACACAGAGAGCCTGAGAGATTCAGATTCAGATTCAGATTCAGATTCAGATTCAACAAGTTTCAGATTGAGATTCAGAAGGGATTCTGGAGAGGATTCTGTGGACTGTTCTAAAGGGAATTCAAAGGAGAATTCCAGGGCAGGACGGCCCAGGAGCAGAAGGCTCCCAAGGGCAGGACATTCTCGCAGCGCGCCTCCTGACCATCCTGAGACTCAGCCCCGGACAACCACGGAACGGCCAGTGTGTCCGAGTGCCAGAACTTTCCTTTGTTCTAAGAGTCTAGAGTGGAGGTTGCCAGAGAGTAACCAGCAGCAGGCCTCGTGAACAGGTCGGAACTGTGGACAGCTGAATCACTATTCAGAACTAGCTCTTCATCGGGAAGAACCGGTCCTCTTCCTGACTTGCTGGGACCCACAGTCATCTTTTCTCCTGTGCACAAACTTTGCTAGTTAAAGCCAACAGTGAGCATCAGCAGCGCACCGTCGCAAGCCGCACAGCACAGCCTGGCACGGAGCCAGAGAGCGCGGATTGGACAGCAACAGCCTGCAACTGTTTCTTTGTGCCCGCAGGAGATCTGAATCCCCAAAGATTGGATGAGTATTCAACTTCAATGCATTACAGCTCGAGAATTCAATTGTTATCCCAACCAGTTGATATCAATTTAATTCCTAAGAGTTATGTACTTGTTTTGAGTATCTAATGTAGAAGTTGTAACCAAGTTCACTTTACGAAACGGTCTAAATGAATGATATACTGAACGTATGTCCTCTTGATATGTGTAACACTTTGTAACTGATTGAATATATACCTTTTGTATTCTGATAACCCTCTCGATAAGATCTGTTAGGTTTACATGCATATTCTATGTATTAATAAATGTATCCTCGTGTATTAGTACCTGTGTGTGCGCGTTGTTTGAGTTATGTCGCATGGTTGGACTCTAAAGCCATCAAAAGAATCAACTTTGTGATTTACTGCTACAATTAATAATTGTTTCAGTAAATGCCCAAACCCTACAGAACTGGTGCCTTCAGAGAGCCACTATGATTACATATTTGGCGTCCCTGAACCGGCTTTATCTACATTTATTTGGCGTCCCTGGCACGGGCGTGGCAAGACTGAAATGAGTCAACCAAGCGGAATAATTCAATATAAAACGCCGCGGGTTTCATACACGACAATACAGTGTGCTGAAAGCCGAAAGGAAAAAAAGTTCCCCTTGCTCTTTAAGCAGTGCTTGATCGTTTTGTGATCTTTTGCAATCTACCAGGTTGATTGCATACTTGATCTTGTGGTTTTCTGTGGTAAAACTGTGATTTCGTACTTATAAGTAATACTCTTTAAGTTTAACGATGGTTGCTAAAAGGTCTGAATTCGAGTCGCTATTAAGCACTCTCTCTAGCAGCGACAGATCTGACCACGATCTCTTCCATATCTCCGTCAGCGGAGAAGCTAGGAGAATAAACCTCCATTCTCTGAGAGAGCTAGCGAAGGACATAGAGAGATTTGACCCCGCAGTGTCAGAGAATAATATCGAGAGTTATATTCAAGACCTCAGGTATAACCTGCAGTACCTGCCAAACGCCACAGAACAGGAGAAAGTGTTTCTGGTTAGAAAAACTACCAGCAGAGCTGTACATGAGTGGATGGCTAGGCAGATGAAAGAAGTCTGTAATGATTTTGAGCAGCTTTGTCAAGCACTTATCGAAGAATACAGTGCGTTTATTGACCCGACTGCTGCGATAGCCGCCGCTCTTAACATTAAGCACGAGAGAGCAGAGTCCCCTCGCGAATATTACGAGAGACTTAGACGAACTTATTTTGCAGGGCGAAATGATGAGGGTTGCGAAGAGAACACACATTTCAAGGGTTTATTCATTGCGAATCTCCACCCGTCAGTCAGAAAGATGATCTTAATGCATACAGATGCACAGACCATGAAAATGACTGATATCAAGAGATTCGTGCAGAAAGCCTGGGAGTATGATGTCCAAAGTCGCTCTGAGCAAAAAGTTGCTAAAGCGACTGCGTTCCCCGTCAGAGCCAGCAGGGTTAATTCTCCCCTGCTCGAAGGAGCACAGGCTCCTGAGCTGGCTAAGCCCCGTTCCAAAGCACTCACACAGGACCGCACCCAGCGTCCTAAGTGCCATGAGAACACCGGGGGAAGGAAAGGGCTAGAAAAGGCTGAACAAAAGGATTCAGTAGCCGCCCGCCTGGCCAGGCTTGAACAAGCTTTATTAGGACAGGGACAACCGCTCCCCAAGGCTGCCGGAAGCGTGAATGAGCTGATACTCTCCAATGGAGGAGGCAGAGACCCGCCCCCTCTCCCTCCCTCAGTCTATCTGATTGAGCGGAAGGGTTCCTGCCTGGATAAGGTCAGCCACTCCCAAGTGAGTGCTGACTCCACCCCTGAAGTCACAGGGCAGGCAGTAAAACGCAGAGGAAAAGCAAGAAGCTTTTACTTCAAGGCTGCCATGGGAGATGTCTTACCCAGTGAGACACTGATTGACACTGAGGTTGAAAGGTGTTTGATGTCACACGGCAAGCTCAAACGGGTAGAAAAAGAAAAGGGCATGCGACTCAGAGAGGAACCTTTGGTGAATCACCAGAAAGGCAAAGTGTGGAAACAGGTCAAGGCTCCTAAGCCTTCTGTACAGAAGGAAAGGGGGGCCAAGAGGCAGACTGTGCTCACACAGTGCCCACCGAACACAGAAGCCTATGTGGAGATTCCTTCTGTTCCCTCTGGACAAGAAATAAAAATATTTTCTTGTTCCCCCAATATACAGGGAAGTCGTGTCCCGGCCAAGGTCCCAACAGCCTCCATGCCACAGGAGCGGTGCTCCAAGCAGCCGCCTGATCCACCAGGTAAAGCACACCCCTTTTACATCCCTAAAGAGGAGCAGATCTCCCCACCTGGCGATGAGAAGGAGCTTTCCCTGTGCACCCTGGCACCCAAGAGGGGTCAGGACCACCACCCCGCAGTGGTGGAAGGGATCCAGATGGCAGGAGAGCAGGTTGGTGATGTAGCCCTCACTCTTAGCCCTGAGAGGTCCTCTATTAGTGAGGATCTGCTTGAGCAGCTGTCACAGGGCCACCGCCAGGTGCCCCTGGTGCAACATTCACAGGTTAGACAGGAGGTCCAGCTGGACGCTGAGACTACTGCACTGTGGAAACACCTGATCCCAGATGCTGATTCCCTCTGCTGTGACCCAGGGAACCTGCAGTCAGGTAACATTATTTCTCACAACTACCAGGTAGTGAGTGAGACTGACCTGATTGTTCCTGCCTCAACGGCAGGGTTGCCAGCACACCCAGTCCCCCAGAAGGGACAGGGAATGAAAGCCGAGCCGGTTTTCTTACAGCCACCAGCTCAGTCTGTCAGTTTGAGTCTGACCAACAGTGGTTCAGCCAGACTGGAGCTGGATGGTAAAGTCACCCGCCTGCCAGTGCAGGACATCGCAAAGAGGGATGTCAGAATCCCCGCCTGCACTGACATGGGCCTGGTGAGTGATAGTGAGTTCAAAGACAGTGAACTAGCTATCCCACTGCTGGGGCAGCTCCCTGAACCCCTAGCGAGGGAAGGGGGGAGCGAGCAGGTGTCCTACACCTACCCCCAGCGAACGATTGTAAACATGCCGATAGAGGGATTCCTCAATCAGGAAGTGTGCAGGGTGGACCTGAACAGTGAGAATGGGGTAACAATCCCAGATCACTCAGGTGCTCCAGATGACCACTCAGCCGAGGCTCAGGCATGCTCCACCGCTGCACCGCTCCCTGCAGGGTTCCTAGAGCACAGGCATGAACAAATCGAAAAAGCAGATGCCCTGGAAACGGAGGAGCAGCATCAGCCGCTGTGTCAGATCTCCCCAGATTTCCAGGATGTTGGTGCCCAAGATGCCACAGGGCATACTGAGAAAGACACCATGTACACGCTGCACCAGCTTAGAAAGGCAACAGTCACTCAGAAGGAGATGACTGGGATCAGCCATCCGAAAAGACTTTTGGGAGGACTGATTGCTGCCACCACTGTTGCACGTTTGCTTTTTCTGGTAGGTTTGTGTGCTACTGGCACTCTCACCCTGACTGCCCCAAGAAGGCAGGTGTCAGAGATGCCAGAGGGTAGTGACAGACTGTATCAACAGCAGCAAAAGTTGGAAAGCTTAGGGGAAACCCTACAGGCAACTTCCTATGCAACAGGGTTAAACCTTATTCCCCAACCAGTGGACATGATTGTTGGTGTTATACAGTGGGTTTATGCTTGTGTGCAACAGGCCAGAATGTTGACACAAGACCTGTTAAGGGAGTTTAGTGCCACTGTAGCCAGTCTAACCACGGCACAATTCCCAACCCACTTGATTCCACTCTTCTCAGTAGAGGAGCATGTGACATTAACCTCATCGTTCATAGCTCACCCAGAAGGCAATCCAAGATTGAATTCGGTTCCAAATCTTGAGATGGGTATGGCTACCAAAGCTATCCATTGGCTGTGTCTAAACGATTCACCAATGAAGGGTGTAAAGCTACTAACGAGCAGAGGGAGGTTAATGAACCCCATGAAGAGCAGGTGGGAAGTAAATGGCTGGTCAGCACACCACATTTAACTGACACTATGACTTGTGACAGGCAAGATACAGCTACCGCAATGCAGCTACCTAATCAAACAGTTTTCCTGCAAGTTCCCGAGGAGGCCACAGTGCTCTTGAACTTAACACTGTACTGTCTAGAACCAGACAACATAAGACCAAACTTGAGGTCATGGATGCCTTCAGGTGCCACACTATTGAATTGGATAGAAATCCAAGAAACAGTAAGCCCTGAAGAGGTACAGGTAGTTAGTTTGCTTTAATGGAACAAACCTCCAAACCACCCTAGCAGATACCCAACACAGGTGTTGTGGTTTATCGGGGGCTGGGAACAGGAACTGTTGTTATTGTAACACTACTGCCAGGTAGCTGGATCATGACTGACAGTGTACTCTGAATGATGTACTCTCACATCAAGATGTACTCTGGGTAGCATGAATGAGTCAAAGGTAGCATGCCAAAAGAAAGGAAGTTACTTCTTCCCAAATATCTACCACAGAGGTATCAGATATTGACAGTGAACTTCCTGATGTGTAATTCCTAGACTTAGATAATGTCTCCTACCGTGTTTATACATACTCCAGATGTTATTCATCCTGTTTGTATCCAATGCTGGTTCCGGTATGAATTCTCGAGGAGTAATGTAGACATTTAAGGTTAATGTTCTAATGGCAAGGGACATCACTTAACTCTGTTTTGTTTTGAAGGCAACAATGCCTCGGGACCTCGTGACCTTCAAAAAGGGGGGATATGTAGCGGCGAGGCTTAATAATAAGAAAGAATTAAGTGTTCTGAGCCTTCCCAAAAGAGGCCCCATCTCACCCTCCATCTCTGTGGTGCAGCCACAGAGAAACCATTCATGCAAGATGTTTTCTTTTGATAAGGACAGCTCCCAAAGGGGGATGCACTTAGCTAAGCCTGGCTATCATGATCAATGGTCATCCATTGGTGCCTATCTGTCTAGGGAGTGCGAGTTGGACATCTGGATTGCATTACTAAGTGTCAGGACTAAGTGACTCATATCTCACCTTGATCAACCAATCAGGGACTGGTAGGGCCGAGTAACCCACGTGGGACTCTGATGCCCATGGAACTTTCAGCCAATCAATGAGCTGAAGTTCCTCCAGGTAAAAACAGGCAACACAGAGAGCCTGAGAGATTCAGATTCAGATTCAGATTCAGATTCAGATTCAGATTCAACAAGTTTCAGATTGAGATTCAGAAGGGATTCTGGAGAGGATTCTGTGGACTGTTCTAAAGGGAATTCAAAGGAGAATTCCAGGGCAGGACGGCCCAGGAGCAGAAGGCTCCCAAGGGCAGGACATTCTCGCAGCGCGCCTCCTGACCATCCTGAGACTCAGCCCGGACAACCACGGAACGGCCAGTGTGTCCGAGTGCCAGAACTTTCCTTTGTTCTAAGAGTCTAGAGTGGAGGTTGCCAGAGAGTAACCAGCAGCAGGCCTCGTGAACAGGTCGGAACTGTGGACAGCTGAATCACTATTCAGAACTAGCTCTTCATCAGGAAGAACTGGTCCTCTTCCTGACTTGCTGGGACCCACAGTCATCTTTTCTCCTGTGCACAAACTTTGCTAGTTAAAGCCAACAGTGAGCATCAGCAGCGCACCGTCGCAAGCCGCACAGCACAGCCTGGCACGGAGCCAGAGAGCGCGGATTGGACAGCAACAGCCTGCAACTGTTTCTTTGTGCCCGCAGGAGATCTGAATCCCCAAAGATTGGATGAGTATTCAACTTCAATGCATTACAGCTCGAGAATTCAATTGTTATCCCAACCAGTTGATATCAATTTAATTCCTAAGAGTTATGTACTTGTTTTGAGTATCTAATGTAGAAGTTGTAACCAAGTTCACTTTACGAAACGGTCTAAATGAATGATATACTGAACGTATGTCCTCTTGATATGTGTAACACTTTGTAACTGATTGAATATATACCTTTTGTATTCTGATAACCCTCTCAATAAGATCTGTTAGGTTTACATGCATATTCTATGTATTAATAAATGTATCCTCGTGTATTAGTACCTGTGTGTGCGCGTTGTTTGAGTTATGTCGCATGGTTGGACTCTAAAGCCATCAAAAGAATCAACTTTGTGATTTACTGCTACAATTAATAATTGTCTCAGTAAATGCCCAAACCCTACAGAACTGGTGCCTTCAGAGAGCCACTATGATTACATATTTGGCGTCCCTGAACCGGTTTTCCCTACAGGCGCGTTAAGAGAAAGGCAGCTGTGTCAGCATGCGTAGGCTGCAAAGGATCAAGCAAAGGTTTACTCCATGCTGAAAAGAGAAGAAAAGAAGCACAACGTTTCGACTGTGGAGCCTTCTGCGCCATCTTCTTTAGCGGTGATGATGTTTACATTGGAAAAACTGAGACATGCGTCCCTGGGTGGGCTTGAACCCCCAACCTTTCGGTTAACAGCCTAACGCGCTAACCGATTGCGCCACAGAGACTGACGGCCGCTTGTACTCCCTACATTTGCAGGTTTATGGTCAAAGAAAACAATCACTTGCGCTTCTTGCAGCCGGCAATCTTTTTCCACTGACAACCAAGAAATGGATTTCATCTTTCACAAGCTGTATGGATTTCTTCAAAAACAAGTTATTCCAGAAAGGAAATGAATTCTTGCATTAAACTGAACCAAGCTGTACATGTTTGTCTGAAATGAGACATTCGGCACAACAAGACACGGAGAGAGGCACCGCTGGTATTCAGACCCAGGATCGCCTGCTGACTAGGCGGGCACTTTAAGCCACTAGGGAACAGCGCCAGCGGAGCACCGCGCTTTTACAGACACTTGGACACATCTGCGTTCGGTGTGCACTTAACCTGCTCTCTGAGCCCGTTGCCTCCGTCCCATTTAATAGCAGAACTGACGCCAAGAGAAATGATGAGAAATGGCATTTATCGGGCACTTTTCATGTCCAAGGAGCTCAATGCCCTTGACACCTCCCCAAGGCGACAGAGCTGTGCATTCTTTGGCGACACCATTTTTTCTTTTGTTTAATTTCTATACTTATTGATAGAATAAAAACGATATGTCATGTACTGTAAGGGAAATGTCTCTTTTCATGGGGAAAGCTAGCACCAGCAAATGTTGTGTTTAGAAGAAGTGATTTAACATGACACGTGACCTAATTTACCGGAGCAAAAGCTCACCCAGCAAGCCCTGCTTTACTTCTACAGGAGAGAAGTACTGTAGAGTCTGCAAGATGTTCAGCTGGGTAGCTACGTCAGCATGCCTCGGCTGCAAAGGAACAAGTAATAGGTTTATTGCATGCTGAAAAGAGAAGAACGGAAACACAGCGTTTCGACTGTGAGGTCTTCTCACACCTGAAGAAGTCTCACACCTGTAAAAGGCTCCATGGTTTTCTTTCTTCTCTTTTCAACATGGAATACACTTATTGTCTGCAAGATGTGACAATTTCATGGTGTTTTGGAAGAAAACCTTTTTTCTTTGAATTCAAAATCAATCGGAATTTCAGCACGACACATCAACACTTTTTCAATTTTAAGGAGATGATATTTTAAACCTGATAAAAATAGTAGGAAACACAAGTTTCTTGCTGTGAAAATTTAGATGGGGAAGTGTACTACTGGTAGCAGTGTAGAGCTCTCTGTGGTGGAGTGCAAGCGCATGTTCTATGGGCCAGTGGCGTAATGGATAACACGTCTGATTTCGGACCAGAAGATTGTAGGTTCGAGTCCTGCCTGGCGCGTGAGGCTTTTAAACCTCTCAGGTTCCTCGGTAACAGGTTGCCGTCATGTATATGAACTATAGAAAAGCATCTGCCACAACCCGTAAATTAGCACGCAAGTGCGGGCTGGTGAACACAGAACTGTATGGAGATCATCTCCAGCTCCGAGCTCAATTGCAATGAAAAAACATGCAGAACAGAACTGGAGAGCAGCTGAATTTGTGCTCAGTAGGGTGGGGAGGACTCAGCATTGCTATTGTTCTAATTGGCATGAACTGCAGGGGATCTGAATCAGAACACGTCAGTTAGTTCGATCATTGCGTCAATATGTAGGCCACGTTAATATAGAATTATTACTTTGTCTGTCTCGTCTTTGTATATAGCTGAATGTCCCTGACAATTTCATGTTAGTTTTTAAGAACGACATTGGTGCTAATATATACATATATAGCATATAAGGAACACGTAAAAGTTTAGTCCATGCTGAAAAGATAAGAAAACCGCCACAACGTTTCATCTTGGAATAAATCTTTACTTGTTGTTTTGCAGCCTACCCATTCTGACCTAACTCCTCCCTTGAAATTCCCTAACAGATAAGGGTACGTAACGGCTCATGCGATGCTCAGTTGCAATTTGTCCCAAAACAAACAAGAACAGCAGCTGAGGGTTTGAGTTTGAACATGCACTGTATTAAAGCAGCTTTTATTTCCATTGATAAATGCTAGATATTCCTACAGAGATTCTCCAGGTGAGTAAGCGATTCCTGTTTCTGTTTCTATTTCTGTTTCATATATATATACAGTATATATATATATGTTACATGTGTCTCTGCAATAGTATAAATGTGTTATACGCTATCAGGGGCTGCTTTTTTGTGCACCTCATCTACATCAAGGGTTTTTTTTTTCATTTATGTTTGTGGACCTTCACCATTTGAGGAAGTGAGTTAGATAATAAAGTTACAGGTATGGTGAGCAATGACTGACAAAGGCACGTACTGCATATTCCTTACAGAAGTGTAAGCAATTTGTTCTAAAAAACACCGGCTAAAGTCCAAAATAATTTGCAATCTTATTACTTAAACAGAATTAACATCAATAAACTGTAAGGTGCTGGTACATGCGAGTAGATTTGATCTTCTATTAAACAAAAATGCAATTACAGCTCTAAAAAGGTCAACCTAGATTTCTGTAAAAGATCTGTTCAGGTCATCGCTGTTCCTCTGACCTTGTGAGTCTTTGGAATTTTAAAAGTGTATTTTGCTTGCCTTTCATGTGGTCTGTGTACAAGTCACTGTGGCGTATGCGGTCCTACACAGCCTTGCTATAGACGTGACGAGCCTCCGCTATGTTGCAATGGAGAACAGGTTCAGTACGGAGCTGCCGAGAAAATTCAGCTGGAAAGCTCGTTGCAGAAAAGCATCGGTATCCGTGTCCAGCGGCAAAGCGTCCTTCGTGGGTTCTGAAGAATCGATTTCACAGGCTGCGGGTCCAGGCGATTTAGAGTGTTAAAGGTCCCAGCGAAAACGAAACGAGGCTGGTCCTTTTACACGCACGCACGCACGCAACCAAATGCAAAGGACGCCGTAGTCGGCAGGATTTGAACCTGCGCGGGGAGACCCCAACGGATTTCAAGTCCGTCACCTTAACCACTCGGCCACGACTACAGCGAGTGCCACGGCCGCTGCCTTCTTGCTACAATCGAACAGGGAGTGCGAGGCGGCGGCGGCAGCGGAGGCAACTTTTTTCAAGATCGCTCTCCGTTTAAGGAACCTTTTACGCCATACGTGCAAGCACACACACACACACCTCAGAGGACTTAAGGGTGGCTTCAAGTTGGAATGATAAAGTCTCCCCGTTCAGACATGAAAACAGAACGTTCTTAGACAGAAAGCAATCAACAACGGAGACATGTGGACGACGATTTTAGTCACTGCACTTTGAATAGCATTTTTGCTCCAGTTACAGGAGATGCACCAATGGCCCTTGACCTACGCTCTACCATTGCCTTGAACATTCAAACAAAACAGCCCTCAAGTCCTGTGGTTTAATATAACGCTGTTACGTGTCGAGGCAGTATTTGACTCTGTCCTACCGTTGAGACACGGGGCGTATATGGAAACGAACACATGCTACGGATCGTCTCTAATCGGTCCCTACAGTTGGAAGACTCCTTGAAGCGTGCACCCCCATCATTCATCTTTGCGCATCTGTGAAAGGTAGACTCTTGAGCAATGTTTGAGCCAGCTCTAAGGCAACTAGTGCTATTGGACAGACACCTCTGGAAGATCCTAAGAGTCTCTTAACACCACTTCCAGCAGCAAGCTTAATTGTTCGCTGGAGGTCTCCCACCCAGGTACTGACCAGGCAAAGAATCACCAGTACATTGAATGAGGAAGTTAATCCTGAAATCCAATTACATATCTCAAGGTAAGACAAATCCATAAGAACATGTCTTAGTATTACTTCGTTTACATTAGTATGGCACTGAGTTGGAGCTCCTCTTTAAGCTGTGGTTTAGTTTTGCATTCATGTGTTTCTAGAGCAGTTATTTATGGGGGTGGGTGGGTCTTTCACAGAGGCTCAGGACAAATCCCCCGCCTGAAAGTCTAATGTGTGTGTTCAGACAGTCACAGGTCAAGAGCCAGGCAGAAGGACAATGGACAGAAGAGCCAACGAACTAAAAATAAAAGAACAGATATGAAAAAGCCACCATCTTTTTCTTTTTGACATTTTCTGACTTTCATGCAAGCCAGGACAAAGTTGCTCATAGCTACTTGTGGATTCAAATACTCTATCGAGTGCTTTGATGAGTTTTTGCAATTTGATTGTCGTCCTGTCAGCCTGTTTCTGTTTTTTTTTTTCAATCTAGGGATGGAAAGTATGAGGGAAATGATGGAGCAATCAATAACCGCTCCGGAAAAATGGCAGAAAGAAATGGTCCGTCACTAAGGACATTTGTGAAGCAGAGGAGTGACATCACCACAAAGGCGACACATTCTGCTGATGGTTTTGGTGAATAATGATTGAGGCGCGTTAAGAGAAAGGCAGCTGTGTCAGCATGCGTAGGCTGCAAAGGATCAAGCAAAGGTTTACTCCATGCTGAAAAGAGAAGAAAAGAAGCACAACGTTTCGACTGTGGAGCCTTCTGCGCCATCTTCTTTAGCGGTGATGATGTTTACATTGGAAAAACTGAGACATGCATCCCTGGGTGGGCTTGAACCCCCAACCTTTCGGTTAACAGCCTAACGCGCTAACCGATTGCGCCACAGAGACTGACGGCCGCTTGTACTCCCTACATTTGCAGGTTTAT
This sequence comes from Lepisosteus oculatus, assembly GCF_040954835.1. Lineage (NCBI taxonomy): Eukaryota > Metazoa > Chordata > Actinopteri > Semionotiformes > Lepisosteidae > Lepisosteus > Lepisosteus oculatus. The sequence goes on from NW_027168064.1 coordinate 1,360,688, forward strand.
GGTCAAAGAAAACAATCACTTGCGCTTCTTGCAGCCGGCAATCTTTTTCCACTGACAACCAAGAAATGGATTTCATCTTTCACAAGCTGTATGGATTTCTTCAAAAACAAGTTATTCCAGAAAGGAAATGAATTCTTGCATTAAACTGAACCAAGCTGTACATGTTTGTCTGAAATGAGACATTCGGCACAACAAGACACGGAGAGAGGCACCGCTGGTATTCAGACCCAGGATCGCCTGCTTACTAGGCGGGCACTTTAAGCCACTAGGGAACAGCGCCAGCGGAGCACCACGCTTTTACAGACACTTGGACACATCTGCGTTCGGTGTGCACTTAACCTGCTCTCTGAGCCCGTTGCCTCCGTCCCATTTAATAGCAGAACTGACGCCAAGAGAAATGATGAGAAATGGCATTTATCGGGCACTTTTCATGTCCAAGGAGCTCAATGCCCTTGACACCTCCCCAAGGCGACAGAGCTGTGCATTCTTTGGCGACACCATTTTTTCTTTTGTTTAATTTCTATACTTATTGATAGAATAAAAACGATATGTCATGTACTGTAAGGGAAATGTCTCTTTTCATGGGGAAAGCTAGCACCAGCAAATGTTGTGTTTAGAAGAAGTGATTTAACATGACACGTGACCTAATTTACCGGAGCAAAAGCTCACCCAGCAAGCCCTGCTTTACTTCTACAGGAGAGAAGTACTGTAGAGTCTGCAAGATGTTCAGCTGGGTAGCTACGTCAGCATGCCTCGGCTGCAAAGGAACAAGTAATAGGTTTATTGCATGCTGAAAAGAGAAGAACGGAAACACAGCGTTTTGACTGTGAGGTCTTCTCACACCTGAAGAAGTCTCACACCTGTAAAAGGCTCCATGGTTTTCTTTCTTCTCTTTTCAACATGGAATACACCTATTGTCTGCAAGATGTGACAATTTCATGGTGTTTTGGAAGAAAACCTTTTTTCTTTGAATTCAAAATCAATCGGAATTTCAGCACGACACATCAACACTTTTTCTGTTTTAAGGAGATGATATTTTAAACCTGATAAAAATAGTAGGAAACACAAGTTTCTTGCTGTGAAAATTGCATGCAGAACAGAACTGGAGAGCAGCTGAATTTGTGCTCAGTAGGGTGGGGAGGACTCAGCATTGCTATTGTTCTAATTATTATGAACTGCAGGGGATCTGAATCAGAACATGTCAGTTAGTTTGATCATTGCGTCAATATGTAGGCCACGTTAATATAGAATTATTACTTTGTCTGTCTCTTCTTTGTATATAGCTGAATGTCCCTGACAATTTCATGTTGCCTGCGATGTGTCCCCTCTCCCCACAGCAGTGGCAGATGACCAGCCGTCGTCGCTCCCCCAACATCGTCGCGCTGGGCGTCTCCTCCTCCCCATCTGATTCCCCGTGCGCCCCTCCGTTGGTGCCCACCGGTCTCCTCGAATACGGCAACAGTGTGCTCAGCCAGAGCCAGGGCCTGCTCCAAGGGGACCAGTGCGGCCAGCATCACGTGGCACTGCACCTCAGTCGGCGCCGGGGCCAGGAACGCCTGGAGCGCTATTTCCCGGTGGGCCTCCTCCGGAAGAGTAGGGTAACCCTGGCGGGCTAAGTAGGCCACGTCTGCGGCTGTTACCTTCACTGTTACCTGGATACCTCTTTATCTAGAACTCACTCTTCCCCCTGCCTGTCTGGCTTCTTTTAATCCTTCTGTGCCCGGATTGCAGCGGGTAAGATATTTTTCCAAGAAAAAAAGAGAAATTAAAAAAGAGAAATTTCACCAGAGCCCCTGCTCATGTCTAATTTTTAGTTTAGAAGGATTCAAGCAGGATTTTGGATGAAAGGCAGCGACCTTAATCAAGCCCAAATCATAATTGAACCCATTCAGAGCCTACATTACATTTTAGTGTTTCATTCTGAGCAGAATGCCCTCACACCTGAAGAAGGCTTGCGTTTTCTTCTCTTTTAAGCATGTGTACAATGCTGTAATACAATTTAAAATAATTAAAAGTTTAAAAAGTATCAACTAAACTCCATTAATATCGAGTGTCTTTTATACAGCTTTTATACAGCTTTTAAGTATAGATTACACTTTTCTAAAATGTATTTAAAAAATAAAAACGATTACTAATCTAATCTTTCCACGTTTGATCCCAAAATCCCAAGAAAAATTAATCTAAACTAGGAGAAAGCTATGCTGAAAGTTTATTAATATACTTAGAAGACAAAGATAACAATTTATGTTGCATTTGTCTGATTGTGAATCAAAAAATACATTTAATTAACTGCTCTCAGTGACAGCTGACAATCCTCCATACACTCAAGTGAAAAATTAGTAATGCCAATGTAAACGTGGTATTTACAATTTGTTGATAATAGAAATGTTAAGTTCTCTAAAGCTTTTTGAGGCAGCAAAAGATTTGAACACCCTATATTGTAATGAGCTGCTGAGCTGAGAATGGGTTATGTTCCTGCTGTCAGAGGGGGTGGAAAGTGCCCGCGGTTATTTAATTAGTATTACAATTCACACTGATTCCCTTGAAAAGGTATGGACATAAGAATATTTGTGCGTGGTCAAAAAATGGCATTAAGCACTTAAAATTAATATGGTTAATAAGAGTAAACTGGAACATGCTGTACAAGATCGGCTAAACTGGGATCTATCGCTTACGCCTGAAATTGGAGCTGCTGTCGCAGTGAATAGCGACTAATAAGTCTGTCTTTCTGTGGGGGGAAGGGAATCTGATCTGATCTGCAAACCTCCAACAGAGCTGTTCAACTGGTTTTTGTCGGGCACATCAAGTGTCAGGTGTAAGCGATAAATATATTTAGCTGAAAAGCTGTACAACGCAAGACATTTCAGTACTCTAGGTTTCGTGAAAAAGCACATTGTGCTGCTGTAATACAGTTTAAAATAATTAAAAGTCTAAACAGTATCAGCTTATGTATGGGTTGTATTTTAAAAAAAGTCAAAAACCGCACTCAAAATGGAATTTAGCGCTTTCTGGCAAGAGGAGACACCCAAATTAATAATGTAACATGCTACTGTTTGTGCATGGATATAGTTATAATGCTATTTCCTTAGACACGTGATTCCATGTTTTATTTTGAATCCCCGGCGGAACCGGGCATCCATAAGAATCAAGTACTGTAACAGGTTTATTCTATGCTGAAAAAAAAAGAAGAAAGAAAACACATTCCATAAGAATCAGCGCCTTTATATAGCGCCTTTAAAGGTGGCTTCTCAAAACGCTTTACAGGATAAAAACAACAATAACAACAACAACAACAACAATATTGTGTTTCATTGCACTTTGACAGATTGTCTTTAAATCAACTGTTGATTTAAAGTTTGACAGTAAATGTTTATATTGTAACGCATACAGCCTCCATTTCTTATTAAAAATGTAGCCTAAGAGGGGGGGTCTGCTCTCACAATCCTCCATATACTCAAGTGAAAAATTAATAATGCCAATGTAAACATCGTATTTACAATTTGTTGATAATAAAAATGTTAAGTTTTTTAAAGCTTTGTGATAGTTTACCCAGTTTACCCATTGTTATTAAAAATGACTTGGATTCGAACATGTTGTGATATTTAGAAATATAAAAGTCAATTAATTGTCAATTTCCATATTTATGTCTTTATTTAGCGGTTTCATTAGTGACAAAGGCTAAACTTTCTTGGAAAAATGTCTTTGCTGTCTTGCTGATACATTAAGCTTTCTAAACTCAGCCACAAAGTCATGTGACTGATTTTTCGCCCTGTTTCGTTGGTTAAACGCAATGATCACAAGCACCACCATGGTAACTGGGACATGTAGTTTTTAATTCAGATTGAATTATAACTGTACGTACTGTAGCGGCGAGGCTTATTAATAAGACAGAATTAAGTGTTGCTGTGCTTTCCCAAATGAGGCCCCATCTCCCTCTTCATCTCTGTGGTGCAGTCACAGAGAAGCTATTCATGCAGACTGATTTAAAGATGTTTTCTTTTGATAAGGTACAGCTCCCAAATGGGGATGCACTTAGCTAAGCCTGGCTATCATGATCAATGGTCATCCATTGGCGCCTAAAGGTCTGCAAGATTCCAAGAGAGAGCCTCATCCAAGTGGTCTACAACCCCAAGGTCAGCATCACCAGAGCACCGTCGCAAGCTGAACAGCAAAGCCTGGCATAGAGCCAGAGAGCGCGGATTAGACAGCAACAAGCCTGCAACTGCTTCTTTGTGCCCGCAGGAGATCTGAATCCCCAGAGATTGGATGAGTATTCAACTTCACTGCATGACAGCTCGAGAATTCAATTGTTATCCCAACCATTTGATATCAATTTAATTCCTAAGAGTTATGTACTTGTTTTGAGTATCTAGTGTAGAAGTTATAACCAAGTTCATTTACGAAACGGTCTAAATGAATGATATACTGAACGTATGTCCTCTTGATATATGTAACTCTTTGTAACTGACTGAATATATACCTTTTGTATTCTGATAACCCTCTCGATAAGATCTGTTAGGTTTACATGCATATTCTATGTATTAATAAATGTATCCTCATGTATTAGTACCTGTGTGTGTGCGTTGTTTGAGTTATATCGCAAGGTTGGATTCTAAAGCCATTAAAAGAATCATTTTGTGATTTACTGCTACAATGAATAATTGTCCCAGTAAATCCCAAATCCTACAGAACTAGTGCCTTCAGAGAGCACACTACAGATGTTACCTATTTATCGTTGAACAGGATGTATGTGATGTGGCGACTAGGTTCAATTTTGTATCCTCTTTAAAAGATTAAGGACTGGGGTGAGTGTGATTTACCACCCTTTCAGCTAAGAACCCGACGTGCGGACCGTTTAAGCTGCATAGACTCGGTCGTTTAACTCTTCTCCATTAGCAGGGTTAAGGTTAAAGAAAAAAACATTGCTGACTTCTTTTTTTTTTTGCCAGCCGCGAGCGCAGATTAGCAAGATTTGTATTTCATGTTTTGCAAGTTGCATCCATTTTAAGAAAAACAAGTCGCGTTAAAGACAGGAAATGAATGCTTGCATTTAATTAAGTCTAGCCGTAGGCGGTTGTCCATAATGACCCGTTCTGTTCGAGAAGACGGAACAAAAAAGGCACCACTGGGATTCAGACCCAGGGTCTCCTGTTTACTAGACAAGTGCTTTAACCAACTAAGCCACGGCACCCCGGGAGCACTGTCCTTTTGCAGCCACTTGGACACACCACTCAGACACATCTGCATTCGGTGTGTGCTCCGCCTGCTCGCGGAGCAAGTTGCCACCTTTACATACAATAGCAACATCGACACCAAGAGAAAGGATGACATATGGCTTTTATCTGGAACTTTTCATGTCCAAGGAGCTCAATGTGCTTTCTGTGTACAACAGGGCCACTGAACTGCACACTGGCCACTGAACCACAGCAGTGGCTTGCTGGCTTGACATCTCCCAAGGAAAATGTTGAAATCGCATGTGGAACAGGAAAATGACCCTCGAGTACGAGGGAAAAAAAAGAAAAAGATCATCTGGAGTGCACCAAGCCATGTCCGGACAGCCTAGCTTCCTTGACGAGGTGGCCGAGTGGTTAAGGAGATGGACTGCTGATCCATTGTGCTCTGCACGCATTGGCTCGAATCCCTTTCTCGTCGCTCTCCATGTTTGACGTTGGCCATCCTGTTGTTTGCTCCGGTTCTAGAGCCGTACATTTTCTAGCGGTGGCTGAACATGGTATAATAGGCTAACGTTGGTATCGAGCAGTGACAGTATTTACGTGCCGCTGCTGCCAAGTGGCTCTGGGTTGAGACCGCGTTTTCACTTACTTGCAACGCAAACGGAGAAAGCGATTTTTGACAGTCTCTCGAGAGACTGCGCTAGGTGTTTAGGGATAGACTTTGTCAGTTCCCCCTGGGATGATGGCCTCTCAAATAGTTTGTGATTCCCCTAGACGTTTATACAGTAGAAGCCTGCTTCGTGGCTTAAATCCAAGCTAAGGAAACGAGTTAGAGGTCTGATGCAGAACTGCGAATTCGATGAACGGGAACACTACAGTACATTGCACTGTATGTGTGAGGAAAGCTGCCCCCTTCAGTCCCTTGTCGACCGAACAGAGGACTGTAAAGGATACTGCCAAGAAACTTAAGGATGCTGGTTGGAATCCAGCTCCAAAGAAGCCCCTTTGGGTGTTATGTCATCAAAAAGTAAGAACAGCGAATCTCCCTTTGATCAAAAGTGCAACAGAGCTGTTTTCCGTGGAGCAGGTTTCAGACCCGTAGACCTGTTTTATTTGTAGGGCAGGGCGCATTCCCAAACGCGAATCTCCTGTTTTAGAAGTGCTTTGGGCGGTGTAGCGGCGATGCTTATTAATAAGAAAGAATTAAGTGTTTCTGAGCTTTCCCAAATTAGGCCTTATCTCTCTGTTCATCTCTGTGGTGCAGCCACAGAGAAACTATTCATGCAGGCTGATTTAAGGTTTCCCTTGATAAGGGACAGCTCCCAAAGGGGGATGCACTTAGCTAAGCCTGGCTATCATGATCAATGGTCATCCATTGGTGCCTATCTGTCTAGGGAGTGCCAGATGGACATCTGGACTGCATTCCTAAGTGTCAGGAGTAAGTGACTCACCTTGATCAACCAATCAGGGACTGGTAGGGCCGAGTAACCCACATGGGACTCTGATGCCCATGGAACTTTCAGCCAATCAACGAGCTGAAGTTCCTCCAGGTAAAAACAGGCAACACAGAGAGCCTGAGAGATTCAGTGGGAATTCAGTAGAGAATTCTGTGGAGTTTTCTAAAGGGAATTCAAAGGAGAATTCAAGGGCAGGACAGCCCAGGAGCAGAAGGCTCTCAAGGGCAGGACATTCTCACAGCGCGCCTCCTGACCATCCTGAGACTCAGCCCGGACAACCACGGAACGGCCAGTGTGTCCGAGTGCCAGAACTTTCCTTTGTTCTAAGGGTCTAGAGCGGAGGTTGCCAGAGAATAACCAGAGGATCCACCCGAGGTTAGCACCAGCAGCAGGCCTCGAGAACAGGTCGGAACTGTGGACAGTTGAATCACTATTCAGAACTAGCTCTTCATCAGGAACGAACCGGTCTTCTTCTTGACTTGCTGGGACCCACAGTCATCTTTTCTCCTGTGCACAAACTTTGCTAGTTAAAGCCAACACTAACTAGCCGGTCAGTGAGCATCAGCAGCGCACTGTCGCAACCCGCACAGCACAGCCTGGCACCTAGACAGAGAGCGTGGATTGGACAACAACAAGCCTGCAACTGTTTCTTTGTGCCCGCAGGAGATCTGAATCCCCAGAGATTGGATGAGTATTCAACTTCACTGCATTACTGCTCGAGAATTCAATTGTTATCCCAACCAGTTGATATCAATTTAATTCCTAAGAGTTATGTACTTGTTTTCAGTATCTAATGTAGAAGTTATAACCAGGTTCATTTATGAAATGGTCTAAATGAATGATATACTGAACGTATGTCCTCTTGATATGTGTAACACTTTGTAACTGACTGAATATATACCTTTTGTATTCTGATAACCCTCTCGATAAGATCTGTTCGTTTTACATGCATATTCTATGTATTGTAACGCCCTCGCCTGGTGGTGAGGAGGAAGCGCCCCCAGGCACTCGTAGTACCGCTGGGCATGCTGGGAGTGGTAGCCGGAGTGCGGCCTAAGCGAGAGAAGCTCGCCCCACACCCAAAGTCTGTCAAGGCCCTGTGCATCCTGTGGGAGGCCTTGGAGGTAAAGGACGGGGTGCTGTGCCGGGGGTGGCGGGTACCCTCCAGTGGCGAGGTACGGTGGCAGCTGATGTTGCCTTGGTCGCTCCGCGGGGCGGTGTTCCGAGCAGTGCATGGCCAGCCGGGCGTGGGGCACTTCGGCGGTAAAAATACCCTGCAGCGCCTCCGAGGCCATTTTTATTGGGGTCTTTGCCACCGGGACGTGGAGCGGTACTGCCGAACGTGTGCAGTGTGCGTGGCGCAGAAGGGTCCCCCCGAGCGGTCTCGGGCCCCCCTCCAACAACACCAGGCGGGGGCTCCTATGGAGCGGGTGTGGGTGGACGTTTTGGGCCCGTTTCCGCGCACCGAGGCCGGGAACCTCTACGTCTTGGTGGCCATGGATTATTTTATGAAGTGGCTGGAGGCCTTCGCCCTACCGGACTAGAGTGCCCCCATGGTGGCCGATGCACTGCTGGAGGGGATGTTTGCCAGGCTGGGGGTGCCGGAGGAGTTACATAGTGACCAGGGGCGTAACGTCGAGTCCCAGGTCTTCGCCAGAGTGTGCCAGCGCCTGGGGATCACAAGACGCGGACCACACCGTTGCATCCCCAGAGCAACGGGTTGGTGGAGCGGTTTAATCGTACCCTCACCACCCAGCTGGCCACCCTGGTGTCCCGGCACCAACGGGACTGGGACCGCCACCTCCCCCTTGCGCTCTGGGCGTATCGGACCGCGGTCCAGGAATCCACCGGGTGCACCCCGGCCTCGCTCATGCTGGGCCGGGAAATGTGAACCCCGGTGGACCTGGTCTCCGGCCGGCTGCCCGGAGACGGGTCGGCACCGCTGGCTGGACCGGACTACGAGTGGGACCTGCGGCAGCGGATGCAGCAGGTGCACAGCTTTGCACGGACCCACTTGACACAGGCGGGGGTCCGGTAGAAGCGGCACTACGACCTGCGCTGCAGGGGGCCTGCCTTCCAGCCCGGGGACTCGGTTTGGGTGTACAACCCGTGCCGCCGCAAATGCCTCAGCCCTAAGCTGGCGCCGTCATGGGAGGGGCCCGCTGAGGTACTCTGGGTGGTGGGCGAGGTCTGCTACCATGTCCGGTTGCAAACACGGGGGAGAGTGGTGGTCCTGCACCGAGACCGCCTGGCCCCCTACCGACCCGGGAGGAGGAGCCGTGTGGGGAGGCTCTAGAGGACCAGCCGGGGCTGGAGCCGGCCGATAGTGGGGCATCCGTGGGTCGCCAGCCGTCACTGTGGCGCAGCGGCTGCTCACGCAGGGTTCCACAGCAGTTAGCCGAGTACGAGTACAGCCTGAGGGGGGTTTTCGACGTCGGCAAGACGCCAGACGCTTCAGGTTTTTAAGGAGTAAGAGTGCAGGGGGTCTAAACCTGCAATCCAGTGTGTTGAAGTATTTCACAACACTACCCCTAGCACATCTGGAAATAAATCCTCATAATGATTATTGCCCTGGGCATGTACCAAAAAATCACTGAGCATATATATATATATATCACTGTGTTGAAGCTAGAGACACAGAATAAGTGCAAACACATCCTAAATACAGTGTTCCTGCACCTTTGACCTCATCCAGAATGTATCATTTTTTGAAAGGGATTGCTGTCAGAATGCACAACTGAATCCCAAACAGAATCTCTAGTCAAATATGATCATTTGTGAAACAGGCAAATGAGTCTCTCAGGTGCCCATTGCTCATTTTCAGACACAATTATGCAATACTTTCACATGCAATACACATGAACATGCAATACTTTTCAGCTGCATTTTGACATCCGGACGGGGAGACTTTATCATTTGAACGTGAAGCCAGCCTTAAACCCTCTGAGGCGTGTCTGTCTGCCGGCACGTATTTTGTCAAAGGTATTTATTTTTTTTAACGGAGAGTGACTTTGAAAAGGTTTCCGCAGCCACGTCGCACGCCGTGTTAGATTAAAGGAGGAATGCGGCGATGGTGAACTCGCTGTAGTCGTGGCCGAGTGGTTAAGGCGATGGACTCGAAATCCATTGGGGACTCCCCGCGCAGGTTCGAATCCTGCCGACTACGGCATCTGCCGCACGTCTCCTTGTGCCTGTGCGGCAAAGGCGAAGTGCTGCTTCTCCTTTCCTGGTACTATAAAAACGCTGAATTGCTTGGCCCCACTGCCATGGAAATGAGTTCTTCAGATAACCACACATCTTGCGTTCGCACCTCTGGTGTTCTACTTATGCCTTTGAAAACCTAAAGAATAAAACTGAAAGAACCGACACAATATGTAGGTGCTCGTAAAGCACGCATTAAAGAACTGTTAACAGCAAGGGTTTCAGTGGGTTAACTGAGGAGAAGGCGTGATCGCTAATTGTTGACTTTTTATTTGGTGTTAGAAACACTCTTACTGTGCATGACGTGCAACAAATGTAGCCACAGAAATTGCATCACGCTTTCATGTATGCTATTGCAGACACCAACGTTGCCTAGATATAAAACCGAAATAGCCGTGGGTTTGCTTGCTGGTCTGAAGGATCTCTCTTCGAATCTCTATCATCTGTCAATTGAAGTAAAAGGTGCTGCAATCTGATACGTTCAGAATCAAACCCGCAGCTGTTGTTCGACTTTATTTCTTGACTAATTACAACTGAGTGTCGCATGAGCAGTTACGTAAACTTGTCTGATATATTTGAACACAAATGCCGTTCTTCAATTAAAACTAACAGTACATTGTCAGGGACATTCAGTTCTATACAAACAAGAGACAGACGAGAATATTTAGTATATAATAGACAGAAAGAGGTTCGAATCCTGCCGACTACGTTGTCCACCTCCTGTCTTTGTGTTTCGGCGCAAGCAAAGAAGCGTGCCTGTTTGGTGTTCCTGGTGGTTTTAAAACACCCAATCGCTTGTACCCGCTGCCTTGGAAATAAGTTCTTCAGCGTCCGCGAATGGCATTTTGCAGCTGGAAGCAGATGTCGACGCGTTTTGCACAGAGCACCAAAAAAGCGTCTTTTTTGAAGGCCCAGGCACTGAGCATTGGTGGTTCAGTGGTAGAATTCTCGCCTGCCACGCGGGAGGCTCGGGTTCGATTCCCGGCCAATACAGCGGCTTTTGCAGCGAGCGGCTCCATCACTTGCATCCCCTTGCAACTCGCAACTGAAAACCCACTGAAGCTAAGCAGGTGTGAGCCAGGTCAGTACCCGGATAAGGGTGAGCTACAGGGAAAAACAAAGTTTCCAGCTGGAAGCGGTGTTAATGGTGCCGGCGGGGGGGCATTCACCCTGAGGTCTGTGCGGGTCCCAATGCCCCAGCATAGTGACAGAGAAATAAACATGTTTGGGCACCCCCAATTAACTTCTGGGGCAGGAAAAGCACACTTTTCAAAACTTGTTTTTCAGCTCGAAATAAACGTGTTTTTTCAAACCTTGGAATCCCAATGTAACTGCCTGGCTCATTAGAGCCCACTGAGTCAGCCCTTAACCCCACTGTGCAGAAGTTGTCAAAACGGGTTTTTCAGCAGAAATAAACACGTTTGGGCAACTTTGGTCACCCCCATTTAACTTCTGGGGCAGGAAAAGCACACTTTTCAAAACGTGTTTTTCAGCTCGCTGTGACCTCTGTTTTACATTTCATCCTAAAGACAGCGCCCTTTTGCAACACAGCGTCTCTGTCACTATCATAAGTGACTGCCATCATAAGAATATGAGTCCAATATTTTAGAATATAGTCAGAATGACTTCTAACCTTACCTGTGGTGTCTTTAATCCCTATTGCTCAATGCATGGTGTACGTACTGCATAGATGTGTCTTGAGAATGAGGAATGGGCCCCTGAGACGGTCATTTACCTGTTTCACAAATGATCGTATTTTACTAGAGATTCTGTTTGGGATTCAGATGTGCATTCGGACAGCAATCCCTTTCAAGAAATGATACGTTCTGGATGAGGTCAAAGGTGCTGGAACACTGTATTTAGGATGTGTTTACAGTGATTGTGTGTCTCCTGCTTCAACGCAGTGATATATAGATGTGCTCCTGTAATTTATTGGTACAAGCCCAGGGCAGTAAGCAGTCTGAGGATTTATTTCCAGACGGCATAGAGCAGTGAAGCAGTGAAGTAGTGCAACACACTGGATCATTATATTATTAGAATCTATTCTACTTAAATTATTACATTATACACAATTTGAGTTCATTTTAAAAAGTAAAAGGTAATGAAAGGAATGCATTTTCATAAGAAAGATAATACCGATATGCATGTGATAATCTTCCTTATATCATGTAGTGTGTCATTTGGACACTTTATGGGCTTGAAATACAAAGAAAATCATGTTCTATGGTACAAGATAAATACAAAACGTAAGCTTTTATTTTAATTAGATTTGTTTATAAAGCATAAGCAATCATTTATTACATTAATATATGTGAAAATGACATTTTAGCATCATAATATTACATAAAGGTCTCTAGCTTCAACACAGTGATATATATATATGCTCAGTGATTTATTGGTACATGCCCAGGTCAATAATCAGAATGAGGATTTATTTCCAGACGGGCTACAGGTAGTGTTGTGAAATACTTCAACACACTGGATAAAAACCAAAGAAATGAAGATATGTAGCAATCACATTGTAACAGGGGTGACAGTGACAGTGACTTAATGCTTATACTAGTGGACTTTTGGTACCTTTAGGGTACGGAGCGAGCCGCAGGGAAGGCTCGCTCCGTGCGCACACGTCCTTTCGATGCCAGTCCAACAAGTGCTCCGCATTAGCTGCATCGGGGCTCCGGCGTGTCGCACCTCACCTCACCTCGCACTGCCCCCTCCTTGAATGTCTGCCGCTGGGCATGCCCTGCTCTCCTCCGCCTTATCTTATCGCGTGTGAGCACCGACAATGGCCACAATGCCGGGGAATGGCACCTGTAAAGTGTTAATTGGGGCACAGGAACAGCCCGTCTCGTCTCGGGGGGGGAGGCTTCAGAGACAATACAGCAAACACAGCGGGGCGGGGGAAGAAGACGACACCACACATGCGGGTACATTCAGCTCCGGCGGGAACGAGACATTTGTCGGTCTTTTCAAGTGCCGAGAGCCGAGCAATCCTTCACTTGTATCGTTTCTCCCCGGTGACTAGATCTGGCCCTGCGACTCTCGACTGGGCTCACCCCCGGGGCAGCCCAGCAGGTGTGAGCCTGGCCGGCACCCGGATGGGAGATTCCACCCCGGAAAAGCTCCGGTTGCTGCTGCTCCTGCAAGAGGTGTGACTGGGACCAGTAGGGAGCGTTCACCCTGCGGGCTGTGTGGCTCTCTTACGCCCCAGCCTCCTGATGGCGACACTCTGCTGCACAAACAGGCGCCGTCCTTCGGGGGAGGCGTCAAACCGAGGTCCCGACCCTCCTTGGCCATTAGGAAACCCCAGGGCGTCTCTCAAAAAGAGACGCCGGGGGTGTCCCTCTGGTGTTAGTGCTCCCCTTTACCCATCAGTCGGGGTCTCCTCCTAATCCCCGTCTCACCTGTAACAATCAATGACGAGGCCCCCCTGTCCGTGAGATTTAGTACTCGCGCAAGAGACCGGGGGAAGAGCGCGAACGCGGTCCCCCGCCCCCCACAAAGTGCGCGCTCCGGGTTCCCTCTCGGGGCCCTGCAACACAGCGGAAGGGCAGCGAGAAGGAGCCTCTTGCTCTGACGGCGCAAGGCCACAAGAGGGCGGAGGCGCCGCGCGCCCGGCCGACGTGTTGGACCGGTGCGCTTTACGTGCTGAAATAAACACGCGAAAGCCCCGAAATGTTTCCAGAGTGCTGTGCACTGGAGGTTTTTGTCTGGTGAAGACTTGCCTGGTGCTCCTCCGTGCAGATTGTTTGTCCTCCTCCAGTGCGGGACGAGCCAACACAAGGGAGCGCATTCGCCAACATCCAGGCACGCAATGCGATTTGGAAAGCAGCTCCTTTCCAAAGAGTTGCACACGAACGATCCTTCAGTCCCGCTCGGGGGGCACGGAGCCCCCGCCACACACAGCTTCAAGTAGCGAGTCAGGCGCCCGGGCTTTCGCTTACGGCCACACCACCCTGAACAAGCCTGATCTCGTCTGATCTCGGAAGCTAAGCAGGGTCGGGCCTGGTTAGTACTTGGATGGGAGTCCGCCTGGGAATACCAGGTGCTGTAAGCTTTTGCTCTCCCGGCCAGCAGGGGTCGCCGTTGGTGCCGTAGGCTTTGGGAGGAAAACCTGCAGGATGGAAAGGTGATCTATAGCCTCATCTCTAGAGATGTTTTGTTGCTGTGGCATGTGTGTGACCCATATTCAAAAAAAAAAAACCCGTCTGTAAAACGAATATCGAAGCTGCCTCTAAATCTGCAAATGAAGATGAGTTGATAAACCATTCGTTTTTCGTATAACTAGACATATATTCATTTGTTACCGATTTCATTCATTGAGCACGGATACAATAGAGGTACAGCCATTCACTGTTTGACACGTCTGCACTGGTACAGAACCGAGCAATCAGAAAACGGGTGAAACTGTCTTTAGACTCAGCATACAGTACCGAGGCCCCCCATGACCAAATAAAGGCTAACCTCGATAATCAGCCTAA